>NW_027513505.1:300000-442500 GCF_048772815.1 Callospermophilus lateralis | reverse complement strand
TTTGGATATCCTGAGGATGATCATGAGTATACCAGTCAGTGCCTTGATTGACTGGTTTTTATGAAGATGGTGCCGAACAGAGATGCCAAGAAGTTGAAGCCTGCTGAGGAGTGGGCATAGAGCAGTGGTGGGCAGGTGTGTGATAAAACATCTGTGGTGGGGCCATGTGGATCTCCCATTGGCTTCCAAATTCCTTGTGACAGACATGGTGCAGCCAGCAGTCCCTTCTATGTAAAGGCATCTTGTTATATGGAGAGGTTTCAGGGCAATGTTTAGAATCGGGTTGCTATGGTCATGGGGGCAAGCTATGTGGAATATAAGCCTGGTTGATGCATTCTTCTGCAGACCCTGACCTACCACAGGTGACAGATCTCCCTCACGCACTGGGTAACAGTTGAATTCTTTGTATTTCGTGAAGCAAATACAAAAATTCCATTTCAGCAGCAAGAAACACCACAAAAAGTGAAGGATGCCCAAATGGCTTCACAGTCCACATGTGGATACACTTAGCCCCCCGTGGCCACAGTTTACCCTAAAAGAGAGAATTCAACATTGCTGCCTCATGTTCATTGGAAAATAAGAAACCATGACCTCCAAGTCACATAGATGCAGACCCAGATTTGATGGTCTCACTACAAAGAAAGCTAAAATTCCCAACAACAACATATATTTCAAGTGCCCAACGTCAGAGGCAGATTCTCAAGAAGTCTTTAGGCCAGCAGAGCTCCATGGTTGTGGAGTGTTTACCCTGTCCCTTACTTTTGGAATCTCAGAAGGGAGGAAGATACACCAAGCCAATTGACGGCTCCTTTTGAAAAAATTGTACCACCAATGACATCATCAGCAAATATAACCCAACACTACCACAAGTTGCTGCACAAACAGATAGTTTACAATGCATACATGTGAGTTCACAATGTGTTCAGGCAAGTTCTGCAAGCAGTTCAGTGATGGCTATTGCAGAAGCTGTAGATTGGTTTTATCTTTGATTTCACCAGCACTGTGACGAAGATAGAAATTCTGGCAATAATGGCTAAAGAAAAAATTATGTAACATTCCAGAAAACACTGAAAGAAAACAATTTTCTTAACAATTTACATTGTCTTGGAGAGAATTATTAAATATAATGAAAAGGAAATGTGAAAGAAAACAAACAGATCTGTTAACCTCCTTTTTTGTTCACATTTTAAAACAATCCTCAACAGCTGTTTACCCAATTTAAATTAAACCATTTAAATTATGTGAATAAAAAAATATTTGGATCAATTTTTTCATGAGCCCTCATCATATATGATATATGGACATATGAACATTCAAACATATAACACAAAACACAAGTGTGCACACATAATATAATACATACAACACATAACCTAATAGTAAAGGCCTTATAACTTTTTACATGTGAAATCTCCATTGCAATGTTTAAAAATTCTATTGTCAAAAAATAGAACTGATCACCAAAACATTAAACTAGGTATGTATGAGCTCAAAAAAACAAAATAAAATGTGGGAAAAGGCAATAATAAAATAGATATTGAAAAAAGCATCCTGGTTCTATCTTAGATGTAAGGGTAGGCAAACTGGAATTTTGGATATCAGCTGATATGGACTTGAGTCAAATCATCTTCTTTTTGTTCTGTAGAAATCGCTTCAGTTAATCTCTCTGGAATCCAAATCAGCTGTTGTTCTCTCTGTGGAAACACACAAACAGGCCCCTGGCTCCAGACAATCATTGGGTCAGGACCTTGGTTAATCTCTCTGGAATCCAAATCGGCTACTGGTTTTCCTGTGGAAACAGACAAACAGACCCCCGACTCCAGACAATTACTGGGTCAGGACCTTTCCATTGTCCTGTTAGAATATCTTTCCAAAGAACCTTGGGCTTATGCACATTTTTTGGACTCATATGCCTTTCCCCAGCACTAAGTCCTGATGAATCAAAATTTTAAAAGTTTAGAATAAAAAGGGTTATTTTAAGTTTGTCTTTGGGGAATATATACCCTTTCCCAATTGCGTCTTTTTTGCTTTAATAAGTACTTTTTAATAGTTTGATGAGCTTTTTCAAATATGCCTTGTCCCTGTGGATTGTATGGGATTAATGTTATATGAGTAATGCCAAATGATGACCAAAATTGTTTAAAAGAGGTAGAAGTATAACCAGGGGCATTATCTGTTTTTAACTGTTTGGGAACGCCCACAGTGGCAAAATTTTGTAAGCAATGAGTGATAATATCTTTAGTTTTTTCTCCGGCATGAAGGGTGCCCATCAAAAATCCAGAAGAAGTATCAACTGTAACATACAAATATTTTAATTTTCCAAATCCTGGCAAGTGTGTGATGTCCATCGGCCAAATATGATTAGGTATCAATCCTCTAGGATTGACTCCAAGATTAACTTGTGGTAAAAAGGTCACACAATTTTGATATTGTTTTATTATTTGTCTAGCTTTTTCCTTAGTTATTTTAGAAGGCTTTTGTAAGGTATTAGCTTTGACATGGAACTTTTTATGAAAATTTATAGCTTCTTCTAGTGTAGAGAAAATATGTATGTCATGTGTACTTTTATTTGCTAAATCATTGCCCAAACTGATGGCTCCAGGCAATCCTGTATGTGCCCTGATATGTCCTATAAAGAATGGATCTTTTCTGTCCCAGATTATACTTTGTATAGTGGAAAGCAAGGAGAAAACAGTAGAGGAATGGGAAATCCTACCAGCATCTTCAAGGCATACTATAGCATTAACTATATGCTGACTATCAAAAATAAATTAAATACAGAATCTTTAAACATCACAAAAGCTTGTAATACTGCATTAAGCTCTACATTTTGAGCTGATTGTTTGGGTACTAGAAATGTAAAAGTTTGATCAGGTGTAACTATTGCTGCTGTACCATTATTTGATCCATCAGTAAATATATTTGGAGCATTCATGATAGGTGTTTTTCTTGTCAATTTTGGAAAAATTACAGGATGCGATGACCAAAAAGACAATAAAGGATTAGATGGTAAGTGATTATGAAATGAAACATTAGATTTGCACATGATTATTGCCCAAGTATTTAACTCATTAACTAACTCATCAATTTGATTCAGAGTATGTGGAGTAATAATTTTATTGGGAGCAATCCCAAGCACTCACTTTGCTGCTTTTATTCCTTTGGGTATTAATTGTCCTATAGCCTCAGGGTACCTAGTAAGAATAGTGTTAGGAGAATAAGATAAATGTATCTATAATAATGGACCTTCTTGCAAAAATACTCCTGTAGGAATATTTTTTGTTGGTAGACAATAAATAATAAAGGCAAACTTATATCAATTCTATCCAATTGCATATTTCCCATATATGTTTCAATGATTTTTAATGCCTTTCTTGCTTCAGGCGTTAACATGTACCGTGAATTGGGATATGATGGACCTTTTAGGATATCAAATAAATATCCCAACTCTCTTGTTGGTATACCTAGATAAGGCCTTATCCAATTTATGTCTCCTAATAACTTTTGAAAGTCGTTATGTGATTTGAGTTGATCTACTTGTATTTGAATTTTTGGTGGTGGTACATTGTTGAGGATAATAGAACACCTAAATAATTAATTAGAAAATTTAATTGTACTTTATCTATTGCTATATCTAGATTATTTTTTAATAAGTTTGTAAATGTGGCATAACATTCTAGCAATGTGTTTTTAGCTTTGTGTACTAATAATACATCATCCATATAGTGAAATATTTGTAGTTCAGGATTTTGATTTCTAAGTGGCTTGATTACTTTGTTAAAATAAATTTGACACATTGTTGGGCTGTTAGCCATCCCTTGAGGCAGTACTTTCCATTCATATCTCTGATCAGAACCTTCATGATTCAGTGCAGGGATAGTAAATGCAAAACGTGGACTATCCTCAGGATGAATTGGAATTGAAAAAAAAAACCTTTAATATCTATAAGTAATTTTGTTAAACCCTCCTCCTATGGGCAATTCCTTTTAAAATGTCCTGTTTGTTCACAATTTTAGCATGTTCTTGGCCTGGCATCTAATGCCTGTTTTAGTGCAGCTGCCACAATTTGCCCTTCTTCATTAATGTCTCTGGCATCTAAAGCCTGTTTTACTGCAGTTGCCACGACTTGCTCTTGTTCATTAATGTCTCTACATAATTTAATATATGTGTTTAAATCTTCATGTTTCCATGGTCTAATTATATCTCTGCACCAACTATTCGCTTGCTCATAAGCCAGTTTTTTTTAGTAATAGCATTGCTTGTTCTGTTTTCCCAGAACCTCTGGTACCTGTTTGAATAAGCCTATCGACAAATTCAGCATAAAGTTAATTAGCTCCTTGTATTACTTTAGATAATTGACCTTGTAAACCTCCAAGTCCTTGTAAAGTCTTCCATGACTTAATTGCATCTACAGCAATTTATGCACATACACCAGAATCATATGCAATTTGTTGCTGCTGATCCTCATAAGGTCCCTTTCCTAACAACATATCTAGATTTCTCTGAGGAAAACCAGCTGCTGCATTTCGCATAGCCGTCTCCTTGCAAAATTCCTCATTGTCAACCTTCCATAACAGGTATTGTCCTCCATTTAGCACAACTTTACACATATTAGCGCAATCCGCTGGCTTCATGTTCAAGTTGTTAATGGTTTCGACCATGCTTACAGTGAAGGGTGCTTGAGGACCATAGGTTGTTACAGCCTCTTTTATCTGCTTCACTGTTTTGAAATTTAAAGCATGGTAAACTCGCTGCCCTCCTACCTCAAATATAGGGCATGTTAATATTTGAGATCTTGTCTCAGGATCCCAACTATCAACTGTGGGGGTTGGGGGCTTCCCAGCATATGGAGGTGGCCTTGTTAGTTGGACACTTACGTCCTCTGGTGATAGAAAAGTATTAGTAGCAGTCTCCTGTAGAGGTGGTTCTGTTGGTTGGACACTTACACCCTCTGGTGATAGAAAGGTGTTAGTAGTAGTCTCCTGTTGTAAATTTCCCCCTGATGGCTTTTACTGTTTTACACTTTCTTTCTCTGTCTGACTAGCTTGAGAGGCCTTCTCTTTTACATGATTTTTTTCCTCTGTCTGACTGGTTCGAGAGACCTTCTCTTTTACTTGAATTTTTTCCTCTGTCTGACTAACTTGAGAGACCTTCTCTTTTACTTGAATCAATATGTCTTCTCCTTCCTCTACCATTGTCTGAACTGAAGGCTTTTGACTAAACAAACAAGATACGAAAGTCCACAATGGCAATGTGCCAACTGGCAGAGTCCCTGGGCTTTTCTTTTCTATTCTTTTTAAATCTTCACCATGATGGTTCCATTGTGATATATTTAACAACTCCTCCTTAAAAAGCCATGGGCTACATTTTTGTATTGTATCAACGTATGCCCTGACTGCTCTTAATTTTACTGGGATGCCTCCTTCCTCTAACAATTTACTTAACACTTTTTCAGTTTGTTTTTTTTTCTAATTTCTGATGCCATATTTCTAATATAATACAACCCAACAAGATAACACCAAACAAAACAGAGATAGAATGAAATAAAAATGGAAAAACAAAATATCATTATAGCCTTTCTCTCTATCTGTTCCTCAGACACAAATAGTTTTTCCTCAGATGTGAGCGGTTTTTCTTCCGTCTCACTCGTCTCCAGGGACAGGCAATTTAAAGCAAATGTGAAGCAAAACAAAAGAGGAATCTTAAAATGGCTACCCATCCTCTTGTCCTGCCCTCAGGGGCAAGCAGTGTACCTTATCAGTTACCCTTAGTCGCTCCCCATGCGAGCCACCAAATGCTGCAGTCTGGCTGGGCACAATCAGGAGCCACTTTTCAAAAGAAAGCAACTTTATTTTTAGAACCACACACGCCAAGCAAAAGAGCCTCTCAGGAAAAACCCTCAGAGCCCCAACTGTCACCACCGGCTTCCCACAAGCCTTTCCCTCCCACACAAGCCTCTCTCCACTTCCCACAATCCTCCTGCTCTTGAGGCCGATTGGCTGGGTCACGTGTGGAGTCAAAAAAGTCCCCCAATGAGCAGCTCTGTGATCTGAAAAGGCAGGGAAGCAGCCCAATGAGCATCACCGCAGAGGAGCCAATCAGCTAGATGTTGCTGTGGCCGCTGTGAGCCAAATATCAGCTGGCAGTCTGAAAGGGTGGGGAAACAGCTCAATGAGCATCTCCAATGAGCATCACCGCAGAGGAGCCAATCAGCTAGATGTTGCTGGGGCCACTGTGAGCCAATCATCAGCCGGCAGCTGAAAGTTTGCAGGCAGCTGGAAGTTTGCTGGGCCCCTTAGGCTGCAGCTATGAACAGGAGTTGTATGCACCATTCACTGAAGGTAGTTTTCAGTACTAGGAAACAAATATGTATTTCAGGTGGATGAATATTTCTGACAATAATCTGGTGAAAAGTTGATTATAAATCCACATACTTGAACATGAATGAATTTAGGGAGTGCAAATAAGACATATATATTTCATATTTTGAAAAATCTGTAGAGTGTGTGTGTATACACACACACACACACACACACAGATATTAAAATGTAGCAACATATATGCCAATCGAAATTCACCATGAAATACACATCATTCACAGATCCAAACATATTCAATTTACTTAACAGGGATTTATGTATAATGTTGTTCTACTAGGAGGCTCTCCCATAGTTTGAATTTCAGTTCCAACAGCGTTTACGAGGAGTGATCCCTTCTCAAAATTTGTATCTGCCAAGTCAGCCACCTCACAAGAATGTAGGTGTGATACCAGCTGGGATTCGATATGTGCATATTAAAATACATGTGCTGAATAGGCTACACACAAAGGGAGACAGGAATTCACATATTTGTTAACTTTAAAAACACATGGATATCTATTTCAATTAAAAATAGACTGGATTTATAACACCTAACCTTTATCATGCAAAAGGCAAGTTCAAGAATACACCATGCCTCTTCTGAACTGCTTGTATTTCAATTCTGATTTGGTTACTTTTCTGCATTATATTAGAATTAGTAGTCAGAGTGTAGTAGGGTATAAGTTAGTGTCAGGGATTCAGTATTTCAAATGGAAAATTGGAAAATGAATCCAATGTGTATGCAATATGTGTTACACAAATAACTTCCCACTCTAATTCAGAAAATGGCTTGACATAACCTTCGCCCAAAGAAAGACAAAATTAGAGGAGAAGAGTCAGAAAATCTGTAAATACATATATGGAATGGAAAATTCTCAGAAGTTTAAAACTTTTGAGGCTTTAGAGGAGCCTCCAAAACTTAGGCACAGGGTAAAACTCCACAAACATGGAACTCTACTGGCCTAAAGACTTCTGGAGATACTGACAATGAGGTTGGGCACTTGAAATATACGTTGTTGTCAGGAGCTTTAGCTTCCTTTTTAGTGAGAACATCAAAGCTGAGTCTGCATCTATGTGACCTGGAGGACATGGTTTCCTATTTTTCAATGAACATGAGGCAGCAGTGTTGAATTTTCTCTTTGTAGCTAAACTGTGACCACTTAGGGCTAAGTGTCTCCCCATGTGGACTTGAAAGCCATTTGGTCATCCTCCAGTGTTCGTGTTATTTCTTGCTCCTGCACTGGGTGTTTTGTATTTGCTTCAAGGCATATAAGGAGTTCAACTGAGACACAGTCCTGGAGGGTGTCCTGTAATATGTGGGGGGTCAAGGTCTGCAGGAGAATTCAACAACCAGTCTTCTATCCAACATTGCTTGCCCCCTTGATCATAGCAACCAGATTGTGAACATTGCCCTGAAAACTCTCTATGTAACAATATGCCTTTATATACAAGGGTGTGCTGGCTGCACCATGTCATTCACAAGCCATTTGGAGCCAGTGTAAGATCCACATGACCCCACCTCAGATGTTTTATCACACACCTGCACACCACTGCTCTAGGCCTACTACTCAGAAAGCTCCAACTTACTGACATCTCAGTTCTACACCATTTTCATGAAACACAGTCAATCAAGGCACTGTCTGGTACCCTCATGATCAGCAACAGGACATCCTAAGGTTCTCCAGTGCCACCTGGTCATGGAAATTTCAAAAATGAAGTTTTTGAAATTTCATAAATGAAGTTGAAGGCACTGTGGGTTTCAATTCATTCAGGAACCATTAATTGATGAGGAAGCTCATTTCAATGAAAGCTCTGGAGAACTCTCAGAGACAAGGCTTCCCAAAGAGTAGGCAAAAGGTCACATTGTGGTCTACAATGTGAGGTCCATGTGTGTTTTTACTCTCAACTACGGCTGCCAATCTTTCAGAATAAAATCATGGCATATCTTGGATGAGATTCCCAGTGCTCTGTGGAAAGCCCCCCTGGGCGTAGATCTCAGTTTCCAAGGACGACTCTCATGGGTGGACTCCTAAAATCCAAACACAATACATGGCAATACTTCTCTGAGGTCAGTTACAGAACACAGTCTCTAAGGGGAATCACACCTGAGTTCAATCCTAGGTGGACCCAGTCATCTCTTCCAAACGCCAAACAAATGACCACAATTAAAACCAAAACACTCCCACATGGCCCTTATCTTCTTCCAATAGACACACATAATATCCATTGGCTGGGGGTTTTCATGAGTTGCGCTGTGCAAGACAGTGTCCAAAATAAACTTCCTTTCCCCTCATTTGCCTAAAGTCAGGGTGTCCTGGACACCCTTCCTGTTAACCATGAGTGATCAAATAGGACTGCTGTTAATACTGTTCCAATTCTCCAATTTGAGGCCTACTGGCTCTGGGGTTTAGATTCTTTATGTGAATTGGAGTTATGAGAAAACCCACGCATCTCTGGGCTAGCCTCTGCAGGGCTTTGAAGAACTCATTTGACCGAAAGATCCCGATTCACAATTGATAAAGGTCAGGATCCTTAGAGGAAGGCGAGAGACTTCATCCACAATGACTGCTCTTTTGGCCATTTTGGTTTTGGATACAGAAGAGATTTTTCTTTAGATCCCTCAGGTCCTGAAAATCTAACCACAGCATCACAGAGGGCAAAGAGGCTTATTCAGACCCATCCCATTTCAAAGCAATTAAGCAAAGAGCCACAGGTGATGCCCATTCATTACAATTTGAAAACTGTTTGCTTCAGCCTTCACCAAGGGGTGGCCTGAGGCAAAGACCTTCCTGACATTCAGGGCAACAGAACAATAGGTAAGCAAAAGGCCCAAAGCAGGGTTTCCCACTGAGACTCTTCTGGTCACGCTGGTATCTGAGTTTTCTGAGATGCTCACCATTTCCTTCAGCTATCCAGTACATGGCCATGTCACAGAGTTTGGTGGTGGTACATATCTTGAACACAAAACCATTTGCCCATTCTGGACAGTGCCCACAATTCAGGAAGAAAACAGAAACTTAAGGAGATAGGAGGTGTTGCCAATCGAAAAGTCAAACCGCAGTCCATTCACAAATTGGGCAGAATGAATGCTGGGAAGCTTTCTACTAGACAGGACACATCCATTGATACATTCTCTTTTCTAATGTCGACAACCACGGACACAGTGGGATACACAGACCTAGAAACACTCGCCTTGTCAAATGACTTACTAGAAATAGTCCACTCCAAACCAAACAAACTGCTTTTCCTATCAATTCTCAGAACATGTGACAAAGCCACAAACACACAACCACACTCACAAAGGCAACTTCTTTACCCAAGAAGGTCTGTGAATATCCGGAGTGTCCTCTGACTGGTTGGCCATTATTTGTTACCCCAAAATGGCCTGTCCTGTCTCAGATCTGATCTCCTTGGCCAACACTGTGAAGTTGTCAGGAGCCAGAGGTGAGCCACTACCTGCTTTTTCATGAAAGACCCCTCTTCAGAGCTTTCCTGGCATTTGGCCATCCTCATATCAGTAGGTACCAAAAAAGACTTACTCTGTTCTTGGTAAATCCAAATAAGTTAGCCCACTGGGACTGTGACTGGGACTGTCTCTGGATGCCAGGCTTCTTGGATCCCAAGTTCAGAGAGCTCCATCACCAATAAATTAGTTAGTTCACTTCCTTCAGGAACTGAATTATGACACTACCTTGGCAACCACTTTGTTTTAACAGTAGCTTCGAAGGGTCTCATGTGATGGAGGCTGCCTCTACTTCCTGTGACAGTTTCACAAGTTAAAATGGTATATCAACCATAGGCACCTGGGAACAGCTCACCATACAAGCCTCGTTTGGTCCGTCTTCTCTACATAAAGAAGAAAGTGGCTGATTCAGACAAATCCCTTCATTCTGAGCAGGTTGTTTGCCATGGAAGATGACTTTTGCTCTCTCAGGTCCTAAATAGCTGCATACATCTTCTCCAGGGATCATTTCTGCATGGACCTTGAGGTTCTCTGCCGGTGGAAGATCCCCTCTATTTCTGTATTGTAAGACAAACTCTGTCCCTGCTCTTCTGTATAGTTAGATTGAGGGAAAAGTGTATGGTAAGGCTTAATAACAGGTTCGATTTGGCTTAGGAATCATTCTGATTGATGAATAATGGTATTGGGTACCTGTGATATTTACAAGAATATACAAGTGAAATATAAGTATGAAAACAGAAATCTAGGTAAGATATGAAGCCCAGAAGAGCATTAGGCCCTTGATTGGGATACTTAGCTTTGAATTTTGTTCTGCACACATGTGTCAGATAAATCGATATACCATGGCATAGGACCTTGTACCTTGGATGATTGAATGTTGAAGAGAACATCCAGTCAAACAGGGATAGTCGGTATTATTAGAAAGATAGTTGGTAGGTTTAGGAAGAAGGGTGAGTATAGGATTGGCAGCAAAAGTTCTTTAGCAATTGGGTTTCAGATAGAGAGTGAATGTAAAAGTTAGTATATGTGAAGAGTCAGTCACAATGATGAACTGGGGAAAATATATAGGAAAGCAGATATGAATACAGACATTATGAAATCAGGCAAAGTATAAAGTCAGTGATAGGATTAGGCATTTTTAACAGGGTTGTTGTTGAATATATAATCTAAGGAAGAAACAAATATGTACTCAACAATAGGATTGACATTTGAGAGCATTAGGCAACCTGCACATAGATGTTTTTAGTAATCCATGCTCACTTTCCATTTAGGCTTTTGTACAATCAAAGTGTGACCTTTGCTTTTTTGTCGAGAATATTACTGTGATAAAATGTATATGGACATCAGGTGACATGAGTATTTCTTCCACCATTTCTGTGAGCAATATTTTGAAGACGTATAAATAAGTGTTGGGTGTAAAATTAGGTGTACCTGGAGTCTTTGGATATAGAGATAATGCATGAATAGACTATCCTGAGAATAAATAATATAACTGGTTCCAACTTTAAATAATTTTTCGAATTGATATCTGAAAATATACAGAAAATCTTATATTGCTATACAATCATTCATTCCATCCTGTTACATTCTAATGGTAATATGAGTGTTATGATTTATCATGAAGAGTGTGTGAGTTTTGCTTCAAAAGTGATTGTGGAAGTCAAAAATAATGTGTATGGCAAGAAGTCTCATGAAAAGACCAGTCAAGAGACCTGGAGGAATAAATGTGTTCTGAAGAAGGAATTGATTAAACATGAAAAAAAATTCTTATAAATTTGTGAAACTCTGGATGAAATATATATTCTATGAGATATATATATTTGAATATATGTAGAATACATAGGTAAAATATATGTATGAAAACAGAAATCTAAGTAAGATTTGAAGCCCAGAAGGGCATTGGTCCCTTGATTGGGACTACTTAGCTTTGAATTACTTTCTGCAAAGTTGTCTCAGATAAATCCATATACAATGACATGGGACCTTGTACCTTGGATGATTGAATGTAGAAGCGAACATCCAGTCAAAAAGGGATAGTTGGTAGTGAAAGTTTAATAAAATAGGTACTTGTCACTTCCTGTGTTTCTGTACGCTTAATAAAACACTGTTGAAATCTTGAGAATTGTTTGCTAATCTTGTTCCCAGAATGTGCTGTCCCCATCTGCCAAACTGCAGATTGTACTCCCTCACCCGGTTAAGCGCTAACCGCCCACTGACCCTTACCCATCAATAAACTTCCCTCCCTGCCCTCTCCAAGAAAAGTATATAAGCTCTGCTGAAGCTGTTCTCAGGACTCTCTGCTCTATTCAAGTGAACTCTGAGCCCCAGCATGCTGGACCCCCAGTAAATCCTTTGCTGTTGCATGTTAAAGTCTCTTGGTTGTCCCTTCCTCTGACACTAGCCCGACCTTTACATATGGAGGTTCCACAGAGATCAAGCAGCGGTGGACGAGAGACCCCAATGGACCCCCCTCAGATAAGTAAGGCGCCTCTTTCTGGTTTCAGGTTTCATGTTAGGGTTTGGCAAAATGGCTGTCAATGAAGAGTGTGAGCTCTCTCTGATGGTGGCTGACAGTCGTGTTACAGAACCACAGGCCACGTCCCTGGAGGACGCCTGAGAGGACTCGGGAAATTGAGGAACAATAGTCTCCTTGACTCAGTGATATTTTGTTTCGGATTCAGTATTGCCAGTCCATCGGATTTTGCCGGCTACTCAGTCATGGTCTCAGTGTTGAACGTCCATTGCCTGTCTTTATTGTCTTGTCTTGCCTGTGTCATGTGTCTTGCTTTCACTGTTTGTGTATCTCTCATTATGGAACAGAGCACTTCAATGCCTCTGTCCCTGACCCTTGATCACTATACCAAAGTCGGTTTAAGGGCTCAGAATCTCTTTATTTCAGTAACGCCCCGGATGTGGCAGACTCTCTGTACCTCAGAATGGCCCACCTTTGGAGTCGGATGGCCCCTAGAAGGATTTTTCTACTTCCCACTAATTTATAATTCAGAGATATTGTCTTTCAGCCGTGGCCAGATAGTCATCTGGATCAACAGCCATATATTTTAATTCAGCAGGACCTCTGCAAATTTCCTCCTCAATGGGTCAAGCCTTTCCTTGCCCCTGCCCCCGTAATGACTCCTTCCCCCAGGAACTCACAAACACTCTGCTCCTCCTCCTCCTCCACACTCTGTTTTCCCTGTGTCACCAGATTTGAGTCTACTGGACTCTCCTCCCGCTCCTTATCCCCTTCCCTCATCCTCTAACCCCCAACACCCTCTAAGTGATACCCCTGCTGCTGACTCAGCCTCTCCTCCATTGAAGGAAGCTAAGCCGGCCCAGCGCCCTCCAGGTAATTCCCCTGCAGCACACACAGCACCTCCTCCCATGGAGGAAGCTGGCCCTGCTAAAGGAACTCGCTGGCGGTGAATGATTGAAAACCCTGGAACTCTTGGGATGCCTCCCCTTCGACCCTATGGACCAATGATTGACAATGGCCATTGGGGGAAAATTCAAGCCTACCAGTATTGGCCGTTCTTCTCTTCAGACCTATGTAACTTAAAAAATAGCAATCCCCCTTTTACCGAGGACCCCACCCGGCTCTCAGGTGTGGTTGAGTCATTGATGTTTTCACACCAGCCTACTTCGGATGACAGCCAACAACTGCTAGGGACTTTCTTCATGACAGAGGAAAAAAAGGGAATTCTCCAGGAAGCTAAAAAAAAATCCTTGGACCAGGTTTGCATCCGACACAACTTACCAACATAATCAAAGCCGGCTTTTCCTTGAACCAACCCAACTGGGACCCCAACACCTTTGAAGGTAGGGAGCATCTGTCCACTTATCGCCGGGCTCTAATAGTGGGTCTCCGAGCAGCCGCTAGTGACCAACTAATTTGGCCAAGGTAAGAGAGATTATCAGGGGCCTGATGAATCTCCCTCTATGTTTCTAGAGAGAATTATGGAGGCATATAGGAGCTATAATCCTTTTTATCGTCAGGCAGAGAATCAAAAGGCATCTGTCACGATGGCCTTTATTGGGCAAACTGCCCTGGATATTAAAACAAAGTTACAAAGCTTAGATTGATTATAAGATATGACTTTGAGAGATTTAGTCAGAGAAGCTGAGAAGGTATACTATAAGAGAGAAACTGAGGAAGAGAAGGGAGCAAATGGAGGATAAAAGAAACAAAAGGCAGAGTAAGGCGTTGACTAAGGTCCAGGTTACAACAACAAATAGGCCAAAAATTAAGAAACAGGGAGACAAGAAGGTATACATTGGCCCACGACAGAGGCCACCCTTGGCCTCAGATCAATGTGCCTACTCAAACAAAAAGGACACTGGGACAAAATTGATATAGAAAGCGACAGCCACGCCAGCCAGCCATTCTGACTCTGGAGGATGACTAAGAAAGTCGGGGCTCAGATCCCCTCCCCGAGCTCAGAGTAACTTTTGAAGTGGAGGGGACCCCAGTAAACTTTGAAGTGGATACAGGGGCAATATACTGAGCCCATAAGGCCACATTGGGCCCTCTATCAAATAAAAAAATCTCTATTTCAAGGGGCTAATGGCAGTAAATATCGGGCTTGGACAACTAAGAGGACCATGGACCTGGGAAAAGGAAAAATCCATCACTCCTTCTTAGTAGTCCCAGAATGCCTGGCCCCATTGATCGGCGGAGATCTGCTCACCAAGCTCTGGGCCAAAATAAATTTTAACCCTGAAGGCCCTTAAGTGGAATTTCTAAATCTTTCAGTAAAAACTCCAAGAGCCACGGCTCTAACTATGTCAGTAGAAAATGTACATCAACTCACTCACCTTGGTTCAAAGAAACTGCAGGCATTCCTGAAGGATCAAGAACAGAGTTTTCCACTAACAGACTCACAGTGAAGAAAATAACTGAATGGGTAACAAAAGCCTGTCGGGTTCATCAATTGGTAAATGCTTACCCTTCCAAGCTTCCTGTATGAAAGCACATACGAGGAACCAAACCAGGACAATACTGGGAAGGGGACATTACTGAAATAAAGCCAGCAAGGTATGGACTTAAATATCTCCTAGTCTTTGTAGATACATTTTCAGGATGCATTGAAGCCTTCCCCACAAAAAAAAAAGAAAAAAAAAGAAAAGAAATAGCGCAAATTTTGGTCAAGAATATCCTAGAAGATATTTTTCCAAGATACAGCCTGCCTAAGTTAATAGGGTCTGATAATGGACCGGCGTTCATGGCCCAGGTAAGTCAGGGGTTAGCCAGGACCCTGGGGATTAATTGGAAGTTACATTGTGCTTATAGACCCCAGAGTTTAGGACAGGTAGAAAGAATGAACCAAACCATTAAACAGACCTTAACAAAATTAAGCTTACAGACCGGAATAAAAGATTGTACTATGCTCCTGCCTTATGCACTGTTAAATGAAGAAAATACTCACTCTGATTTTAGTGTAACCTCACCCCCTATGAAATTCTCTATGGTGCCCCTCCTCCAGTAAGGGACCTAACACCAACTCTAAGACCTTACAATCCCTTCCACACCAGCTTGCTTGACAGACTTAAAGCACTTGAAAGAATTCAGTGACACCTGTGAAAACAGCTGGCCACTGCCTACCAAACTGGGGACGAGGGGACTCCACATCGATATCAAGTAAGAGACTTTGTCTTCGTAAGACGACATCAGGTGACATCGCTGGAACCCCGCTGGAAAGGACCATTCCAGGTGCTACTTATAACACCTACAGTGGTAAAGGTAGATGGAATCACTTCCTGGATGCATGCCTCTCATCTCAAACCTGCGCCCTGTCCAGACATTGACTGGAAACTGGAATTGGCTGGAAACTGGAAAAGACTGGTAACCCTTTCAAATTGCACATTCGCCGTGTGGATAAGGCTATAGACTCTCCCCTTGACCACCAGTATTTCTAACCCTCATCACCCCTTTCAGCAGCGATGGCTGATCACAAATCCTACTGGACAAGAAGTTTAATCAATCTTGCATACAGCCCCCTTAGGGACCTGGTGGCCATCTCTCCACCCAGACATTTGTCAGCTGGCTATATGTCTTTCCTATTCAGATATCCCTGAAGAAGAGGATCCCACTAAAATTCCATTAAATCCCTTCCGTATCATATGTAATGGAAACAAACATTATGGATGTAGGGACACGTGAGCCAGATGCAGGTCGGCTAGCCTAGATTACTATGTTTGCCCGGTGAACTATCAAAGCCACAAACAGCCATGGCTGTGTGTGGGAAAAGCCGACTTCTTCTGTAATCAAGGGGATGTGAGCATACAGGGGCTGCACGATGGAACCCAAACTCCTAATCAAATTCAGTACACAGCATTGGCCATATTACCAATAAGATAACCTAAATCGATGGCACCCAGAGGGGTCTCTAGATCCTCAAATTCTGTGGAACCTTTTTAACTTTGGGAAGGGCTCAAAGGCGTGAAAAGAGATTCCCCTATGTGGAGGCCTTTTCCGTCCTTCGCTCACATCCTGAACTATGCTTCTCCAATAGATCCTCACCCTCAGCCTTCTGCTCTAGTCTCTCTGCTGTCACTCCCACCTCAACAACCTGATTTCTCTCATCCCGTTACTAGATCAACAACCCAAACATCCGCCGGTTCTCAGACCATTGCCCCCTTGCTGAGGTAGCAGGTACTTAGTTACCACTCTACCCACTCACTCCTCTCTTCTCCTGTCAGCACCCATACGGGGTTTCACCAGGTCCTTTTACCAGCTAACCTAAAGCTCAAAATAGCTGAGAAGACCCCTATCCAAGATGTAATAAAAATGGTCTTTAAAGTTGCTTTGTCATCACTGAAAACAGGTTACTAAGAATTTAAAGTCCCTCACAGGCTTTTTGGATACACACTCCCATCTTCCCCTCTTTTCTACCTGTTCTACTGCTCAAGTTTTTGTTGCTAGAAAATCCCAAACCCCTTTCCCATTATTCTTTTACATCTCTCTGTACTCATTCTCAGATCCTCGGAACTGCTCTAAGTCCCGCCTTCCCTCTCTTTCCCCTCTGTTCCACACCCACAGAAAAGTCTTAACTGATCTTCTCCAGATGTCTTCACCATGGCTGACTTTAGGACGTTCAGCAAAAGAGTCCCTATAAAAGAGTTCAGTGTAGACAAACTTCCTGTTTTCATGTGGCCCTGTTCTACTTGGCCACTGGCTAAAACAATCAGTACTTGTAAGCTAGACACCCCCTTACTAGTTTTTCACAAAATATGTGAACAAGGCCTCTGACTTTGAGCTGGGGCTTCAAAAGGTTGGCTACATTTCTATGATAAAGAAGTTACCAACTGGCTCCATGGTAATAGCTGGCAAGCGGAAAAAAGAAAGGGATGAAATATCTCTCCACCTCCCAGGTGTCCTTGAAAAGTTAATTTGCTCAGAACAGAGCAAAAAAACATAAAAAAATTGCTTTTTGTGAATTTCTGCTGACTGCGAACTTCTGAGCACATTCCCTTACATGTTGGGTACAAAATTCTGAAACTTCCTAAACTTGGGGTTCATGGGATTAATTGATTACAACAGAAGCAATGCCCTCTGTATCCGTTTGCAAGCAAATAGGACTGTTTCCCTAGCTTTGGTGCTATCTTAGGTGCCTTGTCTTGACTGTTCCTACAACAGTATAATTCTATATACTTAAACATTTTTATGTTTTCATTAAATGGTCAACAGTGGTGATTAAATGTGTAATGGTGCAGAGGTTACCCAGAGTGCTCTATCATGATGCAGGTTCATTTGAAGATCAAACAGGGGGGCATACAACCCGGTTCCACAGGGAACATATATCCCTCACTTCAGCCATCCTATTAGGAATACGAGTTGCTGCAGGGGAGGTCACAGGAACCACTGCCTTGGTCCATGGTACACAGCAAAATACCCAATTAGAAGCAGCAATAGACCAAAACTTAAAGATATTAGAAACCTCCATCACAGCTTTGTGGGAATCTTTAACCTCTCTCTCTGATGTTGTTTCATACAACAATCGAGGGTTGGACCTCCTCTTCATGAGAGAATGGTGCCTTTGTGCTGCATTGAGGGAAGAATGTTATTTTTATGGCAACAATACTGGAGTTGTAAAAAATTTATGAGTAAAATAAAAGGATGCCTTGAAGAGTGTCAACGAAAGAGATAGGCCCAAAAAGGGTGGTTTGAGTCTTGGTTCACACAGTCCCCCTGGTTAACTATACGTTTATCAACCTTGGCCAGTCCAATAATAATACTCACATTCTTGCTAACTATAAAACCCTGTTTGCTCAACCATGTATTTTCATTTCTCCAAGCTCAAATTAGAGAAGTTAAACTTATGGTAATACCCCACTAGCAGACATAGAATGTGACACCACTCCAATGATCACTTTTATGATTAAAAGTAGCCAGAAGAAGACGTGGGGAATGAAAGGTTAATAAAATGGTACTTGTCACTTCCTCTTTTTCTGTATGCTTAACAAAACACTGTTGAAATCTTGAGAACTGTTTGCTAATCTTGTTCCCAGAATGTGCTGTCTCCAACTTCCAAAATATATAATGTACTCCCTCTCCCGGTTGCATGCAAACTGCCCACTCGCCCTGACCCATCAATAAACTTCCCTCCCTGCCCTCTACAAGGAAAACACATAAGCTCTGCTTAAGATGTCCTCAGGGCTCTCTGCTCGATTCAAGGGAGCTCTGAGCCCCAGCATGCTGGACCCCCAATAAACCCTTTGCTGTTCCATGAGACAGTCTCTTGGTGGTCTCTTCCTCCGACGCTCACCTGAACATTACTTGGATGATTGAATGTAGAAGAGAACATCCAGTCAAAAAGGGATAGTCGGTAGGATTAGGAAGATAGTCGGTATGTTTAGGAAGGAGAGTGAGTATACGATTTGGAACAAAAGTTCTTTAGCAATAGGGTTTTGGCTAGAGAGTGAATGTAAATGTGAGCACATATGAACCATCACAATGATGAACTGGGGAAAATATGTAGGAAAGCAGATATCAATAGAGACATTACGAAATCAGGCAAAGTATAAAGTGTGTGATAGAATTAGGCATTTTCAACAGGGTTGATGTTGGATATATTATCTTAGGAAGAAACAAATATATTGTCACAAATAGGATTGACTTTTGAGAGGATAGGCAACCTGGACATGGATGTTTTTAGTAATCCATGTTAACTTTACATTTAGGCTTTGGTAGAAACATAAGTGTGACCTTTTCTTTTTGTGTCCAGAATATTACTGGGTTAAATTGTATATGTAGATCAGGTGACATGAATATTTCTTCCACCATTTCTGGGAGCCATAATTTGAATACGTATAAATTAGTATTGAGTTTACAATGAGGTGTACCCTGTGTCTATGAATATAGAGACAATGCATGAATAGACTATACTGTGAATATATAATATAACTGGTTCCACTTTAAATAATGGTTTGATTTGATATCTGAAAATATATAAGAAATCTTATATTGATATACAATCATTCATTCCATCCAGTTATACATCTAATGGTAATATTAGGGTTATGGTTTATCATGAACAGTGTGTGAGTTTTGCTTCAAAAGGGATTATGGAAATCGAAAATAATGGGTTTGGTAAGAAGTCTCATGAAAAGACCAGTCAAGAAACATGGAGGAATACATGTGTTCTGAAACAGAAAATTATTGAAAGTGAAACACATACCCATAATTTTGCTAACTTGTGGATGAAATATATACTCTATTATGTGCATTACCTGAAGAAATAGTAATGTACCAGTGGCGAATAAGAATGAACATGAAAATACACATCATGTCCCATATGAATCTACTTGCATTAATGAGAAACTGGGTCAATTATTGTAGAAATATTAGGATATGTATGCACCATTCACTGAAGTTAGTTTTCATTACTAGGAAGCAAATATGTATTTCAGGTGGATGAATATTTCAGAGAATAACATTTTGAAATGTTGACTATAAATCCACATACATGAATATGAAAAAATTTAGGGAGTGTATAATAAGGCATATATATTTTATATTTTAAAAAAATCTGGAGTGTGTATATATACACACAGAGAGAGAGAGAGACATTAAAAAGTAGCAATATATATGCCAATCGAAATTCACCGTGATATATATATCTTACACAGATAGAAAAATATTCAATTTACTGAACATGGATTTATGTATAATATTGTTCAACTAGGAGGCTCACACATAGGATGAATTTTCAAATCCCATAGCGTTTAGGTGGAGTGATCACTTCTCATCATTTGTATCTGTCAAGTCAGACACCTCACAAGAACGTATGTGTGATACCAGGTAGTATTCTATATGTGCATATAAAAATAGATGTGCTCAATAGGTTACATAAAATGGGAGAGAGGAATTCACATATTTGTTAAATTTTAAAATACATGGAGAACTATTTCAATTTAAATCGACTAGATTTATAGCACCTACATTTTGTCATGCAAAAGCCATGTCCAACTATACACCATGCCTCCTCTGAACTGCTTGTATTTATATTCTGTTTGGGTTATTTTTCTCCATCTTATTAGGATTAGTAGTCAGAGACAAGTAGGGTATGGGTTAGTGTCACGGATTCAGTACTTCAAATGGAAAATAGGAAAATAAATCCAATGTGTATGCAAATATGTGCCACAAAAAATATTCCCACTCTCATCCAGAAAAATGCCTTGAAATTATCTTCGCCCCAGGTAAAACACAATTAGAAAAGAAGAGTTAGAAAATCTGTGAATACATATGTGGAATGGAAAATGCTCAGGAGTTCACAACCTTGGAGGTGGTAGAGGAGTTTCCAAAAGTAAGGGACAGTGTAAACACTCCACAATCATGGAGCTATGCTGGCCTAAAGACTTCTTGAGAAACTGCCTCTGAGTTTGGGCATTTGAAATATATGTTGTTGTCAGGAGCTTTAGCTTCCTTTGAAGTGAGACCATCAAACCTGGGTCAGTATCTATGTGACCTGGAGGACATGGTTTCTTATTTTCCAATGAACATGAGGCAGCAGTGCTGAAGTCTCTTTGTAGGTAAACTGTGGTCTCTTCGGGCAAAGTGACACCCCGTGTGGACTTTGAAGCCATTTGGTCATCCTCCACTTTTCGTGGTGTTTTTTGCTGCTGCACTGGGAGTTTGGTATTTGATTCATGACATACAAGGAGTTCAACTGGGACACAGTGCATGAGGGAGTCTTGTAACGTGTGGTGGGTCAGGCTCTGCAGGAGAATGCACCAACTGGGCTTCTATCCCACATTGCTTGCCGCCTTGACCATAGCAACCTAATTCTGAACATTGCCCTGAAAACTCTGCATATAACAAGATGCCTTTTCATATAATGGTCTCCTGGCTGCATCAAGTCAGTCACAAGCCATTTGGACGCCAATGGCAGATCCACATGGCCACATCACAGATGTATTATCACACACCTGCCTACCACTGCTCTAGGCCCACTACTCAGCAGGCTCCAACTTACTGGCATCTCTGTTCTACACCATTTTCATGAAACCCAGTCAATCAAGGCACTGTCTGTTACACTCATGATCAGCAACAGGACATCCAATGGTTCTCCAGTGCCATCTGGTCATTGGGAATTTCAAAAATTTCATGGTATTTATCTTTCCATTTTTCAAGAATGAAGTTGGAGGCACTTTGGCGTTTCCATTCATCCAGGAACCATTACATGGGGAGGAAGCTCATTTCAATGAAAGCTCTGAGGAACTCTAACAGGCAAGGCTTCCCAAACACTGGCCAAAAGGTCACATGAAGCCAGGCCCATTGAGGTCTACAACGTGAGGTCCATGTGTCTTTTGACTCTAACTATGGCTGCCAAGTTTTTCAGAATAAAATCATGTGATATCCTTGCTGAGATTTTCAGCTCTCTGTGGAAAGCCATCCTGGGCCTAGATCTCAGGTTTCAAGGGCAACTCTCATGTGTGGCCTCCTACAATGCCAACACAATTAATGGCAATACTTCTCTGAGGTCAGTTCCAGAACTCAGTCTCCAAGGAGAATCACACCAGAGTTCAAGCCCATGTGGACCCTGTCATCTCTTCCAACCGCCACACAAATGACCACAATTAAAACCAAAACATTCCCACATGGCCCTCATCTTCATCCATATAGGCACTCATCATAAACTCTGGCTGGAGGTTTCCATGAGGGATGCAGCCCAAGACAGTGTCCAAAATATCCACCATTGCCCCTCATTTGTCTAAATTTAGGGTGGTCTGGAAACCCTTTCTGTGAACCAAGAGTGATCAAATAGGCGTGCCATTAATACTGCTCTGCTTCTCCAATTTGAGGCCTACTGACTGTCAGGTATAGATTGCTTATGTGATTTGGCATCATGAGAGAAACCAAGCACTTATGCAGGACTTTGAATAACTCATTTGACCTATAGGAATCCTATTCTCACTTGATGGACGTCAGGAACCTAACAGAGGAAGGCAAGAGACTTCATCCACAATGACTGATCCTTTTGCCATTTTGGTTTTGGATGCACACATGGGATCTTCTTTAGATTTATCAGGAGCTGAGAATCTTAGCCACAGCCTCAACCAGGGCCTAGTGTCTGATTAAGACACATCCCTTTCCAAAGAAATTAAGCAATGAGCCACAGGTGATGCCCATTCATTTCCATTTGAAAACTGTTTCTTCAGGCTTCAAAAAGGGGTGGCCTGAAACAAAGACCTTCCTGACATTCAAGGCAACAGAACCATAGGTAAGCAAATGGCCCAAAGCAGGGTTTCTCCAATGAGACTTTACTGGTCACACTAATATCTGAGATGTTCCCATTCCCTCAGCTATCAAGAACATGGCCATGTCACAGAGCATGGAGGTTGTACATATCTTGGACAATAAATCATGAGCTCATTCTGGAGAGTGGCCAGAATTCAGGAAGAAAACCGGAACTTAGGAAGTTAGTAGTTGTTTCCTATCCATAAGACAAGCCACAGTCTATTCATCACTTATGAACGATGAATGCTGGGAAGCTTTCTACTAGACAGGACACCTCCATTGATGCATTCTCTTTTCTAATGTCTAAAACCACGGACACAGTGGATACACAGACATAGAAACACTCGCCTTGTCAAAAGAGTTACTATCAACAGTAGACTCCAAAGCAAACGAACCACCTTTTTTACCTATTCGCAGAATATGAGACAAAACCACAAACTCACACCCACACACATAAAGTCACCTCATTCCCAAAAGTGGATCTGTGACTATCTGGAGTGTCCTCTGACTGGTGGGCCATACTATGTTCCTCTCGAAATGGCCTTTCCTCTCTCAGATTTTGTCTCCTTGGCCAACTCTGTGATGCTTTGAGGAGCCTGCAGTTAGCCACTACCTGCTATCTCAGGAAAGGCCTCTCTTCAGAGCTCAATTGGCATTTGGCCATCCTCAAATCAGTAGGTACCAAGAAGGTCTGAATCTGTACTTGGTAAATACAAACAAGTGAGCCCACTGGGACTGGGACTGGGACTGGCTCTCGGTGCCTGGCTTCTTGCATCACAATTTCAGAGAGTTCCATCACCAAGGAAGTTAGCTAGGACACTTCCTTCAGGAACTGAATGAGGTCACTGCCTTGGCAACAACTTTGTCCTAACCGTTGCTTCCAAGGGTTCCATGAGATGGAGGCTGCTCCTACTTTGTGTGACAATTTGACTTGTTACAATGGTATATCAAAATAGGCACCTGGGAACAGCTCTCCACGCAGGCCTGCTTAGGTCCATCTTCTCTACATTAAGAAGAGAAAGGCTGATGCATACACATCCCTTCGTCCTGTTCAGGTTGTTTGCCATGAAGATGGATTTTGCTCTCTCAGATCCTTCATAGCTGCCTACATCTTCTCCAGGGATCATTTCTGCATCGAACTTTGAGGTTCTCAGCAGTTGGAAGATACCCTACATTCCTGTATTGTAAGGCGAACTCTGTCCCTGCTCTTTTGTAATTTTAGATTGAAGCAACAGTGTATGGTTAGGGTTAATAACAGGTTCGATTTGGGCAAGGAATCATTATGCGGGATGAATAATGGTATTGGGAACCTGCAATATTTATAGGAATATAGAGATGAAATATAAGTATGAAAACAGAAATCTAGGTAAGATTTGAAGCTCAGAAATGCATTGGGCAACTGATTGTGATACGTAGCTTTGAATTACGTTCTAGATACATGTTTCAGAAAAATCGATATACAATGGCATAGGATCTTGTACCTTGGATGATTGAATGTAGTAGAGAACATCTACTCAAAAAGGGATAGTCGATAGGATCAGGAACATAGTCAGTATGTTTCGGAAGAAGAGTGAGTATAGGATTTGGACCAAAGTTCATAAGCAATAGGGTTTCGGTTAGAGAGTGAATGTCAATGTCAGCACATGTGAAGGGTCAGTCACAATGTTGAACTGGAGAAAATATGTAGGAAAGTAGATATCAATAGAGACATTAGGAAATCAGGCAAAGTACAAAGTGAGTGAAAAAATTAGACATTTTCAATGGTATTGAGGTTGAATATATAATCTTAGGAAGAAACAAATATGTAGTCACCAACAGGATGATCATTTGAGAGCATTAGGCAACCTGGACATGGATGTTTTTAGTAATCCATGTTCAGTTTCCGTTTAGGCTTTGTTACAGTCATACGTGTGACTTTTGCATTTTGTGTCCAGAATACTACTGTGATAACATGCATATGTAGATCAGGTGACATGAGTATTTCTTCCACCATTTCTGGGAGCAATATTTTGAAGATGTATAAATTAGTATTGGGGGTACAAAGAGGTGTAACCTGTGTCTATGAATATAGAGATAATGCATGAATAGACCATACTGTGAATAGATAATATAACTGGTTCCACTTTACAAAATGTATTGAATTGATATCTGAAAATACATAAGAAATCTTATATTAATATAAAATCATTCATTCCAACCAGTTATACATCTAATAGTGATATTATAGTTATGATTTATCATGCAGTGTGTGTCCGTTTTGCTTCAAAAGTGATAAAGGAATTCGAAAATAATGTGTTTGGAAAGAAATCTCATGAAAAGATCAGTCAAGAAACATGGAGGAATCCATGTGTTCTAAAGCAGGAAGTGATTGAAAGTGAAACAAATGCCTATAAATTTGCTAACCTGTGGAGGAAATATATATCCTATGATGTGCATAAACTGAAGAAATTGTAATGTCCCAGTGTTGAATAAAAATGAACATCGATAAACACATCATGTCCCATAGGCATCTACTTGCATTGATGATAAACTGTGTCAGTTACTATAGAAATATTAGGATTTGTATGCACCATTCACTGAAGTTAGTTTTCAGTACTAGGAAACAAATATGTATTTCAGGTGGATGAAATTTTTTGAGAATAATCTTGTGAAAAGTTGATTATAAATCCACATTCATGAACATGAATAAAATTAGGGAGTGTATATAAGACACATATATTTCATATTTTGAAAAATAGAAGGAGAGAGTGTATATATATATATATATATATATATATATATATATATATATATACACACACACACACAGACACACACACATACACACCCAGAGACATTAAAAATAGCAATATATGCCAATCAAAATTCACCATGAAATATATATCATCCACAGATCCAAAAATATTCATTGTACTGAACATGGATTTGTGTATAATTTTGTTCAACTAGGAAGCTCACCCATAGGTTGAATTTTCAGTTCCAACGACATTTAGAAGGAGTGATCTTTTCTCTCAATTTGTATCTGCCAAGTTAGCCACCTCACAAGAATGTACGTGTAGTACCAGGTAGGATTCTCTATGTGTATATAAAAATATATTTGCTGAGTAGGCTACAGAGAAAGAGAGACAAGAATTCACATATTTGTTATCTTTAAAACCACATGGACAACTATTGCAACAAAAAATTGTCTAGATTTATAACCCCTAACCTTTAAAATGCAAAAGGCAAGTCCAACTATACACCATGCCTCCTCTGAACTGCTTGTATTTCTATTATGTTTGGGTTATTTTTCTGCCTCATATTAGGATTAGTAGTCAGAGACTAG
The DNA here is from genome assembly GCF_048772815.1 of Callospermophilus lateralis. Lineage (NCBI taxonomy): Eukaryota > Metazoa > Chordata > Mammalia > Rodentia > Sciuridae > Callospermophilus > Callospermophilus lateralis. Next base: position 416,617 of record NW_027513505.1, on the reverse strand, counting down.
TAGGGTGTGGTTTAGTGTCAGAGATAAAGTATTTGAAATGGAAAATTGGAAAATGAATCCAATATGTATGCAAATATGTCCTACACAAAAGTCTTCCCACTCTCATCCAGATAAATCCTTTGACATTACCTTCACCCCATGTAAGATGCAATTCGAAGAGAAGTGTTAGAAAATCTGTGAATACATATCTGGAATGGAAAATGCACAGGAGTTCACAACCTTGGAGGTGGTAGAGGAGTTTCCAAAAGTAATTGACTGTGTAAACACTCCACAAACATGGAACTCTTCTGGCCAATAGCCTTCTTGTAAACCTGCCTCTGAGTTTGGACACTTGAAATATATCTTGTTGTCTGGAGCTTTAGCTTCATTTCTGGTGAGACCATCAAACCTGGATCTGCATCTATGTGACCTGGAGGACATCGTTTCTTATTTTCCATTGAACATGTGGTACCAGTGTTGATTTCTCTCTTTGTTGGTAAACTGTGGCCACTGGAAGCTTATTGTCTCCCTGAGTGGACTGTGAAGCCATTTGGTCATCCTGCCCTTTTTGTGGTGTTTCTTTCTTTTTTTTTTAATTTTATTTTTTTATTGGTTGTTCAAAACCCTACAAAGCTCTTGACATATCATATTTCATACATTAGCATACATTAGCTTCAAGTGAGTTATGAACTCCCTTTTTTGCCCCAAGTACAGATTGCAGAATCACATGGGTTACACATCCACATTTTTACATAATACCATAATAGTAACTGTTGTATTCTGCTACCTTTCCTATCCTCTACTATCCCCCCTCCCCTCCCCTCCCATCTTCTCTCTACCCCTTCTACTGTAATTCATTTCTCACCTTGTTTATTTTCCCATTCCACTTACAACCTCTTATATGTAATTTAGTATAACAATGAGGGTCTCCCTCCGTTTCTATGCAATTCCCCTTTTCTCTCCCTTTCCCTCCCACCTCATGTCTCTGTTTAATGTTAATCTTTTCTTCCTGCTCTTCCTCCCTGCTTTATTCTTAGTTGCTCTCATTATATCAAAGATGACATTTGGTATTTGTTTTTTAGGGATTGGCTAGCTTCACTAAGCATAATCTGCTCTAGTGCCATCCATTTCCCTGCAAATTCCAAGATTTTGTCATTTTTTAGTGCTGCGTAATACTCCATGGTGTATAGATGCCACATTTTTTTAATCCATTCATTCATTGAAGGGCATCTGGGTTGGTTCCACAATCTAGCTATTGTAAATTGTGCTGCTATGAACATCGATGTGGCAGTATCCCTGTAATACGCTCTTTTTAGGTCTTCAGGGAATAGTCCGAGAAGGGCAATAGCTGGGTCAAATGGTGGTTCCATTCCCAGCTTTCCCAGGAATCCCCATACTGCTTTCCAAATTGGCCGCACCAATTTGCAGCCCCACCAGCAATGTACAAGAGAACCCTTTTCTCACTCCAGTAAGATTGGCAGCCATTATGAAATCAAACAACAACAAGTGCTGGCGAGGTTGTGGTGTTTCTTGATGCTGCAATGGGAGGTTGGTATTTGCTTCATGAAATACAAGGAGTTCAACTAGGATATAGGGCTGGAGGGAGTTCTGTCACGTGTGTTGGGTCAGGGTGTGCAGGAGAATTCACCAACCAGGGTTCTATCCCACATAACTTGCCCCCTTGACCATAGCAACTTGATTGTGAACATTGCCCTGAAACCTCTCCATATAACAAGATGCCTTTTCATATAATGGTCTGCTGGCTGTACCAAGTCAGTCACAAGCTATTTGGAAGCCAATGGCAGATCCACATGGCGACACCACAGTTGTATTATCACACACCTGCCCACCACTGCTCTAGGCCCACTACTCAGCAGGCTCCAACTTACTGGCATCTCTGTTCTGCACCATTTTCATGAAACCCAGTCAATCAAGGCACTGTCTGTAACACAACAATCAAGCCACTGTCTGCAACAGAACATCCAATGGTTCTCCAGTGCCACTTGGTCATTGGGAATTTCAAAAATATCATGGTATTTATCTATCCATTTTTCAAGAATGAAGTTGGAGGCACTTTGGGGTTTCCATTCTTCAAGGAACCATTACATGGGGAGGAAGCTCATTTCAATGAAAGCTCTGAGGAACTCTAACAGGCAAGGCTTCCCAAACACTGGCCAAAAGGTCACATGAAGCAAGGCCTATGGAGGTCTACAACGGGAGGTCCATGTGTCTTTTGACTCTTAACTATGGCTGTCAAGTTTTTCAGAATAAAATCATGTGATATCCTTGCTGAGATTTTCAGTTCTCTGAGGAAAGCCATCCTGGGCCTAGATCTCAGGTTTCAAAGGCAACTCTCATGTGTGGCCTCCTACAATGCCAACACAATTAATGGCAATACTTCTCTGAGGTCAGTTCCAGAACTCAGTCTCTAAGAGGAATCACACCTGAGTTCAAGACCATGTGGACCCTGTCATCTCTTCCAACCGCCACACAAATGACCACAATTAAAACCAAAACATTCCCACATGGCCCTCATCTTCAGCCGTATAGACACTCATCATAAACTCTAGCTGGAGGTTTCCATGAGGGGCGCAGCCAAAGACAATGTCCAAAATATGCACCCTTGCCCCCCATTTGTCTAAATTCAGTGTGGCCTGGACACCCTTCCTTTGAACCAGGAGTGATCAAATAGGCCTGCTGTTAATGCTGCTCTGCTTCTCCAATTTGAGGCCTACTGACAGTCAGGTATAGATTTATTATGTGATTTGGCATCATGAGAGAACCCAAGTACTTCTGCAGGATTTGAATAACTCATTTGACCCATAGGAATCCTATTCTCACTTGATGGAGTTCCGGAACCTATCAGAGGAAGGCAAGAGACTTCATCTACAATGACTGATCTTTTTGCCATTTTGGTTTTGGATGCACACATGGGATCTTCTTTACATCTATCAGGAGCTGAGAATCTTAGCCACAGCCTCAAACAGGGCCTAGTGTCTGATTAAGACACCATCCTTTTCAAAGCAATTAAGCAAAGAGGCACAGGAGATGCCCATTCATTTTCATTTGAAAACTGTTTCTTCAGGCTTCACAAAAGGGTGGCCTGAGGCAAAGACCTTCCTGACATTCAAGGCAATAGTACCATAGTTAAGCAAATGGACCAAAGCAGGGTTTCTCCACTGAGACTTTACTGTTCACACTGATGTCTGAGTTTTCTGAGATGTTCCCATTCCCTTCAGCTATCAAGAACATGGACATGTCACAGAGCTTGGAGGTGGTACATATCTTGCACAATAAATCATGAGCCTATTCTGGAGAGTGGCCAGAATTCAGGAAGAAAACAGGAACTTAGGATGTTAGTAGGTGTTTAAGATCCATAAGGCAAACCACAGTCCATTCATCAATTGAGCAGGATGAATTCTGGGAAGCTTTCTACTAGACAGGACACCTCCATTGATGCATTCTCTTTTCTAATGTCTAAAACCACGGACACAGTGGATACACAGACATAGAAAGTCGCCTTGTCAAAAGACTAACTAGAAACAGTCGACTCCAAACCAAACCAACCACCTTTCCTACCTATTCTCAGAACATGAGACAAAACCGCAAACTCACACCCACACACAAAGGCACCTCCTTCCCAAAAGTAGGTCTGTAACTATCCGGAATGTCTTCTGACTGGTGGGCCATACTATGTTCCCCACAAAATGGCCTCTCCTGTCTCAGATCTTGTCTCCTTGGCCAACTCTATGATGCTTTGAGGAGCCAACCGTTAGCCACTACCTGCTATCTCAGGAAAAGCTTCTCTTCAGAGCTCTACTGACATTTGGCCATCCTCACATCAGTAGGTACCAAGAAGGTCTGATCTGTACTTGGTAAATCCAAACAAGTGAGCCCACTGGGACAGGGACTGGGACTGGCTCTCGGTGCCTGGCTTCTTGCATCAAAATTTCCGAATGTTCCATCACCAAGGAAGTTAGGTAGGACACTTCCTTCAGGAACTGAAAGAGGTCACTGCCTTGGCAACAACTTTGCCCTAACCGTTGCTTCCAAGGGTTCCGTTAGATAGAGGCTGCCCCTACTTCCTTTGAAAATTTGACTAGTTTCAATTGTATATCAAAATAGGCACCTGGGAACAGCTCTCCATGCAGGTCTGGTTAGGTCATTCTTCTCTACATTAAAAAGAGAGAGGCTGATGCATACACATCCCTTTTTCCTGTCTAGATTGTTTGCCATTGAAGATGGCTTTTGCTCTCACAGGTCCTTCATAGCTGCTGACATCTTCTCCAGGGATTATTTCTGCATCGAACTTTGAGGTTCTCAGCAGTTGGAAGATACCCTACATTCCTGTATTGTAAGGCGAACTCTGTCCCTGCTCTTCTGTAATTTTAGATTGAAGCAACAGTGTATGGTTAGGGTTAATAACAGGTTTGATTTGGGTAAGGAATCATTATGCGGGATGAATAATGGTATTGGGAACCTGCAATATTTATAGGAATATAGAGATAAAATATAAGTATGAAAACAGAAATCTAGGTAAGATTTGAAGCTCAGAAATGCATTGGGCAACTGATTGCGATACGTAGCTTTGAATTACGTTCTAGATACATGTTTCAGAAAAATCGATATACAATGGCATAGGATCTTGTACCTTGGATGATTGAATGTAGTAGAGAACATCTACTCAAAAAGGGATAGTCGATAGGATCAGGAAGATAGTATGTTTCGGAAGAAGAGCGAGTATAGGATTTGGACCAAAGATCTTTAGCAATAGTGTTTCCGTTACAGAGTGAATGTCAATGTCAGCACATGTGAAGTGTCAGTCACAATGTTGAACTGCGGAAAATATTTAGGAAAGTAGATATCAATAGAGACATTAGGAAATCAGGCAAAAGTATCAAGTGAGTGAAAAAATTAAACATTTTCAACAGTTTTGAGGTTGAATATATAATCTTAGGAAGAAACAAATATGTAGCCAGCAATAGTATTGACATTTGAGAGCATTAGGCAACCTGGTCAGGGATGTTTTTAGTAATCCATGTTCAGTTTACCTTTAGGCTTTGGTACAATCATACGTGTAGCTTTTGCATTTTGTGTCCAGAATATTACAGTGATAACATGCATATGTAGATCAGGTGACATGAGTATTTCTTCCACCATTTCTGGGAGCAAAATTTCAAATATGTATAGATTAGTATTGGGGGTACAACCAGGTGTACCCTGTGTCTATGAATATAGAGATAATGCATGAATAGACCATACTGTGAATAAATAATATAACTTGTTACACTTTAAACAATGTATTGAATTGATATCAGAAAATATATAAAAAATCTTTTATTGATATATAATCATTCATTCCAACCAGTAATACATCTAATGGTGATATTACAGTGATGGTTTATCATGAAGTGTGTGTCCGTTTTGCTTCTAAAGTGATAAAGGAAATCGAAAATAATGTGTTTGGATAGAAGTCTCATGAACAGACCAGTCAAGAAACATGGAGGAATACATGTGTTCTGAAGCAGGAAGTGATTGAAAGTGAAACAAATGCCTATATATTTGCTAACCTGTGGAGGAAATATATATCCTACGATGTGCATAAAATGAAGAAATTTTAATGTCCCATTGTTGAATAAAAATGAACATCAATATACACATCATGTCCTATAGGAATCTACTTGCTTTGATGATAAACTGTGTCAGTTACTGTAAAAATATTAGGGTTTGTAAGCACGAATCACTGAAGTTAGTTCTCAGGACGAGGAAACAAATATGTATTTCAGGTGGTTGAATGTTTCTGAGAATAATCTTATGAAAAGTTGATTTTATATCCACATACATGAATATGAATGAATTTAGATAGTGTTTAATAAGACACATGTTTTTCATATTTTGAAAAATCTAGAGAGTATATATATATATATATATATATATATATATATATATATATACACACACATATAAAACTCATGGAGAAATATTACAATGAAAATTTGACAAGATTTATAACACATACCCTTGATAAAGCAGAAGGCAATTCCAAGTATATACCCTGCCTCCTATTAAAGGCCTGTATTTCTATTCTGTTAGTTTTCTTTTTATCCATCATATTAGCATTAGTAGTCAGAGTCTATTAGGGTATGTTTTAGTGTCGGGGATCAGTATTTCAAATGAAAATAGGAAAATAAATCTAATGTGTATGAAAATATGTGCTACACAAAAATCTTGCCACTCTCATCCAGAACAATTCCTTTACATTAACTTCACTCCAAGTAAGACACAATTAGTGGAGAGGAGTTCAAAAACCTGTGATTACATATGTGGAACTGAAAATGTTCAGGAGTTCACAACATTGGATGTGGTAGAGCAGTTTCCAAAAGTAAGGGAGAGGTTAAACACTCCACAAACTTGGAGCTCTGCTGGCCTTAAGACTTCTTGAGAAAATGCCTCTCAGGTTGGGAACATGAAATATATGAAGTTGTCAGGAGATTTAGCTTCCTCATTGTGACACCATCAAATGTGGGTCTGCATCTATGTGACCTGGAGGAAATGGTTCCTTATTTTCTAATGAACATGAGGCAGCAGTTCTGAATTCTTTCTTGGTAAACTGTGGCCACTGGGAGTTAAGTGTCTCCCCGTGTGGTCTGTGAAGCCATTTGGTCATCCTCCATTTTTGTGGTGTTTCTTACTGCTGCACTGGGAGTTTGGAATTGGCTTAATGAAATACAAGGAGTTCAACTGGGACACAATTCTGGAGGGAGCTCTGACACGTGTGATTGGTCAGGGTCTTCAGGAGAATGTTCGAAACATGGGTCTATCCCACATAGCTTTCCCCTTGACTATAGCAACCAGATTCTGAACATTGCCCTGAAACCTCTCAATAAAACAAGATGCCTTTACATATAAGGGTCTGCTGCCTGCACCATATCAATCACAAGTATTTTGGAAGCCAAAGCCAGATCCACGTGGTCCCACCACAGATATTTATTCACAAACGTATAGTCCACTGCTCTAGCCCCAATAATCAGCAGGCTCCAACTTACTGACATCTCGGTTCTATACCATTTTCATGACAACCAGTCAATCAAGGAACTGTCTGGTACACACATGATCAGCAACAGGACATCCAAAGTTTCTCCAGTGCCACCTGGTCATGGAAATTTCAAAAATTTCATGGTATTTATATAGCCATTTTTCAAGGATGATGTTGGAGGCACTGTGGGTTTCAGTTCATTCAGGAACCATTAAATGGTGAGTAAGCTCATTTCAATGAAAGCTCTGAAGAACTCTCACAGGCAAGGCTTCCCAATGAGTGCCCAAAAGTTCACATGAAGCCAGGCTCATTGAGGTCTACAATATGAGGTACATGTGTGTTTTGAGTCTCAACTATGACTTCCAAGTCTTTCAGTAAAGAAATCATGTGTTACCCTGGCTGAGATTCCCAGTGCTCGGTGGAAAGCCACCCTGGGCCTAGATCTCAGTTTCCAAGGGCTAATCTCATGTGTGGCCTCCTATAATCCCAAAACAATTCATGGCAATACTTCTCTCAAGTCAGTTCCAGAACTCAGTCTCTAAGGAGTATCAGAGCAGAGTTCAAGCCCTGGTGGACCAAGTCATCTCTTCCAACCGCCACACAAATGACCACAATTAAAACCAAAACACTCCTACATGACCCTCATCTTCTTCCATAAAGACACTCATCATAACATATGGCTGGAGGTTTCCATGAGGGGCACAGCCCAAGACAGTGTCCAAAATAAGCTCCCTTGCCCCTCATTTGCCTAAAGTCAGGGTGGCTTGGACACCCTTCTTGTGAACCAGGAGTGATCTTTAAGGGTAAAAGAAATTGAAATTAAAGTGTAAAAGTTAAAGTGTAAAAGACCGGGTTTGTAAAGTTTCTAAGATTCAAGGCCTGATTTAAAATGTAAAGGACCAGGTATTGTTAAGTTCCTATGCTACATGAAAAATCTGAAATTCCTGTTACTTGTAGGACAATTTCTGGACTGCCCAGTAAATATTCCCCCTGATCGCCTGGTTGTTTAATAACCTAGGACCCTGTGTGGCTTGGCACATATGCATCGCAGGGCCTAATCTAATCAATTTGAATCTGTACCCCGCTGTAGAACTGACCTATCCCTCCTGCCTGACATGTTCCCACCAATGAATGAACTAATCATGTTTAGGATTTGTTGTTTGATTTTCCCGCAGTGTATGATGATTTGTTAAAAGATACTGTGATATATGTAAAGTCTCGCCCTCCCCAAAAAGTGTACTTAAGCACTGCTCAACCTCAGCTCAGAGATCTGGGCTGCTCTCCCTTCTTAAGTGACCACGGAGCCCTAGCATACTGGATTGGATCCTCAATAAATGTCTTTTGCTGTTGCATGAGCCGTGGTCTCATACATGAACATGAATGAATTTAAGGAGTGTATAATAAGACACATATATTTCATATTTTGAATAATCTATAGAGCGCAGATTTTTCACAAAACACATACAGAGATATTAAAAAGTAGCAATATATATGCCAATCAAAATTCATCATGAAATACATATCATACACAGATCCAAAAATATTTATTTTACTTAACATGGATTTATGTGTAATGTTGTTCAACTAGGAAGCTCACGCATAGGTTGCATTTTCAGTTCCTACAGCGTTTAGGAGGAGTGATCTCTTCTCACAATTTGTATCTGCCAAGTAGGCCACCTCACAATAATGTACGTGTGGTACCAGGTAGGATTCTATTTGTGCATATAAAAATACATGTGCTGAATAGGCAACAGAGAAAGGGAGACAGGAATTCACATATTTGATACCTTTCAAAACACATGGAGAACTATATCAATTAAAAATTAACCAGATTTTTAACAACTACCCTTTATCATGCAAAAGGCAAGTCCAACTATACACCATGCCTCTTCTGAACTGCTTGTATTTCTATTCTGTTTGGGTTATTTTTCTCCATCATATTAGCATTAGTAGTCAGAGTCTAGTAGGGTATGCATTAGTGTCATGGATTCAGTAATTCAAATGGAAATAAAGGAAAATGAATCCATTGTGTATGCAAATATGCGCTACAAAAAAACTTTCCACTCTCATTCAGAGCAATGCCTTGACATTACCTTCACCCAAGTAAGACACAATTAGAGGACAAGAGTTAGAAAATCTGTGAATACATATCTGGAATGGAAAATGCTCAGGAGTTCACAAGCTTGGGCATTTTAGAGGAGTTTTCAAACTTAAGGGACAGGATAAACAGTCCAAATTCATGGAACTCTGCTGGCCTAAAGACTTCTTGAGAAACTGCCTCTGAGGTTGGGCACTTGAAATATATGTTGTTGTCAGGAGCTTTAGCTTCCTTTGTAGTGATACCATCAAAGATGGGTCTTCATTTATCTGACCTGGAGGACATGGTTTCTTATTTTCCAAAAGAACATGAGGCAGCAGTGCTCAATTCTTCCTTTGAAGGTAAACTGTGGCCACGGAGGGGTAAGTGTCTCCCCGTCTTGACTGTGAAGCCAATTGGCCATCCTACAATTTTCGTGGTGTTTCTTGCTGCTGCACTGGGCTTTTGGTTTTTCCTTCATGAAATACAAGGAGTTCAACTGGGACACAGTGCTGGAGCGAGTTCTGTCACGTGTGGAGGGTCAGGGTCTACAGGAGAATTCACCAACCAGACTTCTATCCCACATAACTTGCAACATTATCCATAGCAAAATGATTCTGAACATTGTCCTGAAACCTTTACATATAACAAGATGCCTTTACAGATAAGGGTCGGCTAGCTGCACCATGTAAGCCACAAGCCATTTGGAAGTCAATGGCAGACCCAAATGGCCCCACCACAGATGTTTTATCATACACCTGCACACCACAGCTCTGGGCCCACATCTCAGCACTCTCCAACTTACTGGCATCTCTGTTCTGCACAATTTTCATGAAATCGAGTCAGTCAAGGCACTGTCTGGTACACTCATGATCAGCAACAAGACATCCAAAGTTCTCCAGTGCCACCTGGTCAGGGGAATTTCATGGTATTTATAGAGCCATTTTTCAAGGATGAACTTGGAGGCACTGTGGGTTTCAATTCATTCAGGAACCATTAAATGTTGAGGAAAATCATTTCAATGAAAGCTCTAGAGAACTCTCACAGGTAAGGCTTCCCAAAGAGTGGCCAAAATACACATATATTTCATATTTTGAAAAATCTTGACAGTATATATATATATATATATATATATATATATATATATATATATATATATATATATACACAAACACACACAGACATTAAAAACTAGCAATATATATGCCAATCGAAATTCATCATGAAATATATATCATCCACGTATCCAAAAATATTCATTTTACTGAACATGGATTTATGTATAATGTTGTTCAACTAGGAAGCTCACCCATAGGTTGAGTTTTCAGTTCCAACAGCGTTTAGGACGAGTGAACTTTTCTCACAATTTGTATCTGCCAAGTCAGCCACCTCACAAGAATATATATGTGATACAAGGTACAATTCTATATGTGCATATAAAAATACATGTGCTGAATAGGATACAAAGAAATGTGGGAGACAGGAATTCACATATTTGATAAGTTTAAAAATACATGGACAACTCTTTCAACAAAAAATTGACTAGATTTAAAACTCCTTCCCTATATAATGGAAAAGTTAATTCAATGGTACACCATGCCTCCTCTGATATGTTTGTATTTCTGCTCTGTTTGGGTTATTTTTCTCCATAACGTTAGGATTAGTTGTCAGAGTCTTGTAGGGTATGGGTTAGTTTCAGGGATTCAGTATTTCGAAAGGAAAATTGGAAAATGAATCCAATGTGTATGCAAATATGTGCTACACAAAATCTTCCGACTCTCATCCACAACAATGCCTTGACCTTAACTTCGTCCCAAGTAACACATGTAGAGGAGATGAGTAAGAAAATCTGTGAATACATATCTGGAATTTAATATGCTCAGGAGTTCACAAACTTGCAGGTAGAAGGCGAGATTCCAAAAGTAAGGGACAATGTAAACACTCCAAAAACATGGAGCTCTGCTAGCCTAAAGGCTTCTGGAAAAACTGGCTCTGATGTTGGGCTCTTGAAATATATGTTGTTGTCAGGAGCTTTAGCTTTTTTTGTAGTGAGACCATAAAAGCTGGGTATGCATCTATGTGACCTGGAGGAGATGCTTTCTTATTTACCAATGATCATGAGGCAGCATTGCTGAATTCTCTCTTTCGGGGTCAACTGTGGCCACTTGGGGCTAAGTGTCTCCTCATGTGGACTGTGAAACCATTTGATCATCCTCCAATTTTTGTGATATTTTTTGCTGCTACACTGGGAGTTCAGTATTTGCTTCACGAAATACAAGGAGTTCACCTGGGACACAGTGCTGGAGGGAGTTCTGTCACGTGTGGTGGGACAGGGTCTGCAGGAGAATGCACAAACCAGGCTTCTGTCCAACATAGCTTGACCCCTTGACCATAGGAACCTGATTCTGAACATTGCCCTGAAACTTACCCATATAACAAGAATCATTTACATATAAGGGTCTGCTGGCTGCACCATGTCAGTCACAAGCCATTTGGAAGCCATTGGGAAATCCACATGGAAGCACCAGAGATGTTTTATCTCACACATGCCCACCTTTGCTCTAGGCCCACTATTCAGCAGGCTCCAACTTACTGGAATCTCTGTTCTACACCATTTTCGTGAAACCCAGCCAATCAAGGCACTGTCTGGTACACTCATGATCACCAACAGGATATCCAATGGTTCTCCAGTGCCTCCTGGATATGGGAATTTCAAAAATTTCATGGTATTTATCGAGCCCATCTTTCAAGGTTGAAGTTGGAGGCACTGAGTGTTTCATTTAATTCGGTAACCATTAAATGGTTTAGAAGCTCATTTCAAAGAAAGATCTGGAGAACTCTCACTGCCAAGACTTCCCAAAGAGTGGCCAAAAGGCCACATGAAGCCAGGCCCATTGAGGTCTACAATGTGAAGTGCATTTGTGTTTTGACTCTCTACTATTGCTGCCAAGTGTTTCAGAATAAAATTATGTGATACCTTGGCTGAGATTCCCAGTGCTCTGTGGAAAGCCACACTGGGAATAGATCTCAGTTTCCAATGGTGACTCTCATGTGTGGCCTCCTAATATCCCAACACAATTCATGGCAATACTTCTCTGAGGTCAGTTCCAGGACTCAGTCTCTATAGGGTATCACACCAGAATTCAAGCCCAGGTGGACCCAGTCATCGCTTCCAACTTCCACACAAATAACCACAATTAAAACCAAAACACTCCCACATGGCCCTCATCTTCTTCCATATAGACACTCCTCATAACCTCTGGCTGGATGTTTCCATGAGGGGCGCAGCCCAACACAGAGTCCAAATAACCTTGCTTGCCCGTCATTTTCCTAAAGGCAAGGTGGCCTGTACACCCTTCCTGTGAACCACAAGGGATCAAAAATGCCTTCCTTTAATACTGCTCTGCTTCTCCAATTTGAGGCCTACTGACTGTCAGGTATAGATTCTTTATGTGATTTGGAGTCATGAGAAAACACAAGCATGTATTGGATAGCCTTTGCAGGGCTTAGAAGAACTCATTTGATTCAAAGGATCTCTATTCTCACTTGATGGTGGTCAGGAACCTAAGAGAGGAAGGCGAGAGACTTCATCAACAATTACTGATCTTTTTCCCATTTTGGTTTTGGATGCACACATGGGATCATTCTTTAGATGCATCAGGTGCTGAGAACCTAAGCCACAGCCTCACACAGGGCCAAGAGACTGATTCCGACACATCCATTTCCAAAGAAATTAACAAAGAGCCACAGGTGATGCCCATTTATTTCCATTTTAAAACTGTTTTCTTCAGGCTTCACAAAGCGGTGTCTTGAGGCCAAGACCTTCCTCACATTCAGGGGAAGAGAAGAATTGGTTAGCAAAAAACCCAAAGCAGAGTTTCTCCACTGAGGCTTTCCTGGTCACACTGATATCTGAGTTTTTTGAGATGCTAGCCATTCCCTTTAGCTATCCATTACATGGCCTTGTCACAGAGCTTGGAGGTGGTACATATCTTGGACACAAAACCATGAGCCTATTCTGGAGAGTGGCCAGAATCAGGAAGAAAACAGGAACTTAGGAAATTAGTAGGTGTTGCCCATCCATAAGGGAAGCCACAGTCCATTCATGAATTGGGCAGAATGAATGCTGGGTAGGTTTCTACTAAACAGGACACATCCATTGATGAATTCTCTTTTCAAATGTCTACAACCACAGACACAGTGGGATACACAGACATAGAAACACTCACTTTGTGAAACGACTTACTAGGAACAGTCCACTCCAAACCAAACAACCGCCTTTTTTACCTATTCTCAGAAAATGAGACCAAACCACAAACTCACACCCACACCCACAAAGGCACCTCCTTCCCCCAAAGAGGTCTGTGACTATCCGGAGTGTCCTCTGACTTGTGAGCCTTATTATGTTCACTGAAATGTTCTGTCCTGTCTCAGATCTGGTCTTTTTGGCCAAATCTGTGAAGTGGTCAGGAGCCAGCTGTGAGCAACTTCCTGCTTTCTCAGGAAAGGCCCCTCTTCTGAGCTCTCCTGAAATTTGGCCATTCTCACATCAGTAGGTACCAAGAAAGACTGACTCTGTTCTTGGTAAATCCAAATAAGTGAGCCCACTGGGAATGGTACTGGGACTGCCTCTGGTAGCCTGGCTTCCTGGATCCCAAGTTCAGAGAGTTCTATCACCAAAGAAGTGAGGAAGGTCACCTCCTTTGTGAACTGAATGAGGTCACTGCTTTGGAAACCACTTTGTCCTAAAATTTGCTTCCAAGGTTCCCATGAGATGGAGGCTGCCCCTATTTCCTGTGATACGTTCACAACTGAGGATTGTATATCAACCATAGGCAGCCGGGAACAGCTGTCTACACTGGACTGGTTTGGTCCATCTTCTCTACATTAAGAAGAGTGAGGCTTATTCTGACACATCCCTTCATCCTGACCGGGTTGTTTGCCATGGAAGATGACTTTTGCTCTCTCAGGTCCTTCATAGCTGCCTACATCTTCTCCAGGGATCATTTCTGCATGGAACTTTGAGGTTCTCAGCAGGTGGAAGATCCCCTACACTCCTGTATTGGAAGACTAATTCTGTCCCTCCTCTTCTGTAAAGTTAGATTGAGGAAACATTGTATGGTTAAGGTTAATAACAGCTTCCATTTGGGTTAGGAATCATTCTCTTGGATGAATAATGGTATTGGAATTTTGCTATATTTTCAAGAATATATAGGTGAAATATAAGTATGAAAAAAGAAATCTAGGTAATTTTTGAAGCACAGAAGGGAATTGGCCCCACTATTGGGATTCTTAGTTTTGAATTATGTTCTGCACAGGTGTCTCAGATTAATTGATATACAATGGCATAGGACCTTGTCTTTTGGATGATTGAATGTCTAAGAGAAAATCCAGTCCAAAAGGGATAGTTGGTGGATTAGGAAGATATTCGGTAGATTTAGAATGAAGAGTGTGTATAGCATTTGGACCAAAAGATCTTTAGCAATAGGGTTTTGGGTAGAGAGTGAAAGTAAATGTCAGCACATGTGAAGAGTCAGTCATAATGATGAACTGGGGAAAAAATACAGGAAATCAGATTTCAATAGAGACATTAGGAAATCAGGCAAAGTATAAAGTGAGTGATAGGATTAGACATTTTCAACAGGGTTGAGGTTGAATATGTAATTTCAGGAAGAAACAAATATGTAGTCACCAATAGGATTCACTTTTGAGAGCATTAGGCAACCTGGACATGGATTTTTTTTTTAATCCATGCTCACTTTCCATTTAGGATTTGGTACAATCATAAGTGTGACCTTGCTTTTTGTTTCCACAATATTACTGTGATTAATGTATATATAGATCAGGTGACATGAGTATTTCTTCCACCATTTCTGGGAGGAATATTTTGAAGACATATAATTTAGTATTGTGGGTACAAATAGGTATACTCTGTGTTATATGAATATAAAGATAATGCATGAATAGACCATACTGTGAATAAATAATATAACTGGTTCCAAATTTAAATAATGAATTGAATTGATATCTGAATATATATTGGAAATCTTATATTGATATTCATACAATCATTCCAACCAGTTATACATCTAATGGTAATATCACTGTTATGGTTTATCATGAAGTGTGTGTGAGCTTTGCTTCTAAAATGATTATGGAAATTGAAAATAATGTGCTTGGAAAGAAGTCTCATTAAAAGAGCAGTCAAGAAACCTGGGGGAATACATATGTTCTGAAGCAGGAAGTAATTGAAAGTGAAAAAAATGCTAATAAATTTGTGAATTTGTGAATGAAATATGTATTCTATTATGTGCAAAAACTGAAGAAATATTAATGTACCAGTTTTGAATAAAAATGAACGTCAAAATACATATCATGTCCCATAGGAATCTACTTGCATTGACGTTAAACTGAGTCATTTACTATAGCAATATTAGGATTTGTATGCACCATTCACTGAAGTTAGTTTTCAGTATTAGGAAACAAATATGTATTTCAGGTGGATTAATATTTCTGAGAACATTCTTATGAAAAGTTGAATATAAATCCACATTCATGAACATCAATGAATTTAGGGAGTATATAATAAGACACATACATTTCATATTTTGAAAAATCTGGAGAGTTTATACATATATATATGCACACACACACACACACACACACACACACACACGTATACATTAAAAAGTAGCAATATATATGCCAATCGAAATACATCATGAATTATATATCATCCACAAATCCAAAAATCTTCATTTTTCTGAGCATCGATTTATGTATAATGTTGTTCAAGTAGGGAGCTCACCCATAGTTTGAATTGTAAGTTCCAACAGCATTTAGGAGGAGTGATCCCTTCTCACAATTTGTATTTGCAAAGTCAGCAACCTCACAAGTATGTACATGTGATACCAGGTAGGATTCTATATGCGAATGTAAAAATGCATGTGCTGAATAGGGTACAGAGAAATGGAGACAGGAATTCTCATATTTGTTAACTTTAGAAACACATGGAGAAGGGAGGGGCAGAGCCGCCAACCGCGCCTGTAAGGTAGGCGGACCTGCGAGCCACCCGTAGAACAGGCCTAGCGGCCCGCCATCGTGAAAGACACATCACCCTGGTTGGGGGTTGGGCAGAGCCACTGCACGCCTGCAAGGAACGCGGACATGCGACCCACAGGCAGAACAGGCCCAGACACCCGCGGAGGGGCAGAGACACCCCTTGCGACTTCAAGATAGGTGAACCTGCGACCCACCAGCTGAAGCGGCCCAGCTGCCTTCAGAGGGGAAGAGCCGGCCCCCGCACCTGCGAAGTAGGTGGACCTGCGAACACCGACAGACCAGGTGCTAGGCCCCGCCAGGGTGCTAGACACATAACCAGGTTTGGGGAGGGGCCGAGCCGCTGCCCGTGCCTGCAAAGCAGGTAGACATCTCACCCAGAGGCAGAACAGACCCAGCGACCTACCAGCGTGGTAGACACATCGCCCCGGTTTGGGGGGGGGGCAGAGATGCCACTCACGCCTGCAATGTAGACAGCCCTGCAACCCACAGACAGAAGAGGCCCAGCGGAGCGCGGAGGGGCAGAGCCGACGCCTGTGCCTGCAAGGTAGCTGGACCTGTTACCCACTGGCTGAACAGGACCAGCACCCGCAGAGGGGTAGATCAACTGCCCGCTCCTGCAAGGTAGGCGGACCAGCTACCAAGAGGCAGAACAGGCCCAGCGGCGTGCTGGTGTGGTAGGCACATTGCCCCAATTGGAGGAGGGGCAGAACCGCTGCTTATGCCTGTGAGGGAGACTTTTCAAGAATACAATAGCAATATAAACATTTAGGGGTAAAATTCAATAACACAAAAGTTTCACCAAGCCGAAAAAAACGTGAACAGTAGGGAAAGACAAGGAAAGAAAGGACCACAAGCAACGCAGGTCAACTCAACATTAGAAGAGGTAATATCTGCAGCATATGGAATGTCAGATAAAGAATCAGGATATACTTGCTTCAGATGATCTGAAGTCTCCAGGGAGACATTAGACAGCAAAATCAGACAATGAAAGATCACTTTGACAATGAATTACATAAACAAATCCAAGAAGCAAAAGATCAACTATACAGGGAGATAGAGGTTATAAAAAACACACAAACAGAAATCATAGAAATGCAGGAAACAATAAACCAACTTAAAAACTCAATTGAGAATACTACTAGCAGAATAGATCACTTAGAAGATAGAACATCAGACAATGAAGACAAAGTATTTCAACTTGAAAAGAACATAGAAAGCTCAGCAAGACTGTTAAGAAACCATGAGCAGAACTTCCAAGAAATATGGGATAACATGAAGAGACCAAACTAAAGAGTAATTGGGATACAGGAAGGTATACAGGTCCAATCCACAGGATTGAGCAATCTATTCAATGAAATAATATGAGAAAAATTTCCAGACATGAAGAATGAGACAGAATCCCAAATCCTAGAAGCCTACAGGACGCCAAATGTGCAAAATCATAAGAGATAAACACCGAGACATATTATAATGAAGATGCCAAACATACAGAATAAAGAGAGAATTTTAAAAGCTACAAGAGAAAGGAAGCAGATTACATTTAGGGGTAAACCAATCAGGATAACAGCTGATCTTTCAACACAGACTCTGAAAGCTAGAAGATCCTGGAATAACATTTTTCAATCACTGAAAGAAATTGGGTTCCAACCAAGAATTGTGTATCCAGCGATTTTAAGCTTCAGGATGGAAGATGAAATTAAAACCTTCCACGATAAACAAAAGTTAAAAGAATTTGCAGCTAGAAAACCATCTCTTCAAAAGATCCTTGGCAAAACATTATAGGAAGACGAAATGGAAAATAACAATGAAAACCAACAGTGGGAGGTAGTACAGTAAAGGGGCGAAAAATAATCAAAGAGAAATACAAACCATGTTTAGTAACATAAATAAACAAATATGGCTGGAAGAACAACCCATATTTCAAAAATAACCCTAAATGTTAATGCCTTAAACTCACCAATTAAGAGACACAGGCTAGTAGAATGGATCACGAAAGAAGACCCAAAAATTTTCTGCCTACAGGAGACACATTTGATAGGAAAAGACATATATAGACTAAAGGTGAAAGGTTGGGAGAAATCATATCACACATATTGACTTCGGAAACAAGCAGAAGTGTCCATACTCATATCAAATAAAATAGATTTCAAGACAAAGTTAATCAAAAGGGATAAAGAGGGACACTACATATTGCTCAAGGGAACCATACACCAACAAGACATAACAATCATAAATATATGTGCCCCAAACAATGGTTCAGCTATGTTAATCAAACAAACTCTTCTCAAGTTCAAGAGTCTGGTAGACCACCATACAAAAATCATGGGAGATTTCAACACACCTCTCTCACTACTGGACAGATATTCCAAACAAAAGTTGAATTAGGAAACTATAGAACTCAATAACACAATTAATAACCTAGACTTAATTAACATATATAGAATATACCACCCAACATCAAGCAGTTACACTGTTTTCTCAGCAGCACATGGATACCTCTCAAAAATAGATCATATATTATGTCACAGAACAACTCTTAGACAATATAAAGGAGTATAGATAATACCAGGCATCTTATCTGATCGTAATGGAATGAAACTGAAAATCAACAATAAAAGAAGGAAGGAAAATTCATGCATCACTTGGAGAATGAACAATACGTACTGAATGATCAATGGGTTATTGAAGACATCAAGGAGAAAAATAAAAAAAATTCTTAGACATAAATGAAAAAGACAGAAAAACATATCAGAATCTATGGGACACATTGAAAGCAGTTCTAAGTGGAAAATTCATTGCTTGGAGTTCTTTTCTTAAAAAAAGAAAAAAAAAAACAACAACAAATAAATGATCTCATAGTTCATTTCAAAATCCTAGAAAAAGAAAAGCAAAACAACAGAAAAAGAAGTAGAAGGCAAGAAATAATTAAAATCAGAGCTGAAATTAATGAAATCGAAACAAAAGAAACAATTGAAAAAATTGAAAATACTAAAAGTTGAAAAATTAATAAAATCGACAGACTCTTAGCCATGTTAATGAAGAGAAGAAGAGAGGGAACTCAAATTACTATCATAAGGGATGAAAAAGGCAATATCACAACAGACACTTCTGAAATACAGAAGATAATCAGAAATTATATTAGAAGATAGTGAAGGCATCAATAAATTTCTTAAGTCATATGATCTGCCCAGATTGAGTCAGGAGGATATAGACAACCTAAGCAGACCAATATCAATTGAGAAAATAGAAGAAACCATCCAAAGACTACCAACTAAGAAAAGCCCAGGACCGAATGGGTATACAGCAGAGGAGGCCAATATCACCCTGATTCCTAAACCAGACAAAGACCCTTCAAAGAAACAAATGTACAGACCAATCTCTCTAATGAACCTCGATGCAAAAATCCTCAATAAAATTCTGCCGAATCAGATACAAAAACATATTTAAAAAATTGTGCAACATGATCAAGTAGGATTCATTCCTGGGATACAAGGCTGGTTCAATATACGGAAATCAATAAATGTTATTCACCACATCATAGACTTAAAAATAAGAACCATATGATCACCCCAATAGATGCAGAAAAAGCATTCAATAAAGTACAGCATCCCTTTATGTTTAAAACTCTAGAAAAACTGGGATAACAGGAACATACCTCAATATTGTAAAAGCAATCTATGCTAAGCCTCAGGCTAGTATCATTCTGAATTGAGAAAAAATTGAAGGCATTCCCTCTAAAATCTGGAACAAGACAGGGATGCCCTCTCTCACGATTTCTGTTCAACATAGTTCTCGAACACTGGCCAGAGCAATTAGACAAATGAAAGAAATTAAAGGCATAAAAATAGGAAAAGAAGAACTTAAATTATCACTATTTGCAGATGACATGATTCTATACCTAGTAGACCCAAAAGGGTCTACAAGAAACTATTAGAGATAATAAATGAATTCAGCAAAGTGGCATGATATAAAATCAACAATCATAAATCAAAAGCATTCCTGAATATCAGCAACAAATCCTCTGAAATGGAAATGAGGACAACCACTCCATTGAGAGTATCCTCAAAAAAAATAAAATAAAATATTTGGTTATCAACGTAACAAAAGATGTGAAAGACTTACAATGAAAACTACAGAACCCTAAAGAGAGAAATAGAAGAAGATCTTACAAGATGGAAAAATATACCCTGTTCATGGATAGGCAGAATTAACATCATCAAAATGGCGATATTACCAAAAGTTCTCTATAGGTTTAATGCAATGCCAATCAAAATCCCAACGGCATTTCCTGTAGAAATAGATAAAACAATTATGAAATTCATATGGAATAATACAAGACCCAGTATAGCAAAGACAACTCTAAGCAGGAAGTGTGAATCAGGCGGTATAGCGATACATGTCCTCAAACTATACTACGGAGCAATAGTAACAAAAAGAGCATGGTACTGGTACCAAAACTGGCGGGTGGACCAATGGTACAGAATAGAGGACACAGAAATCAATCCACAAAATTACAGCAATCTTATATTTGATAAAGGAGCTAAAAGCATAAACTGAAGGAAGGATAGCATCTTCAACAAATGGTGCTGGAAAAACTGGAATTACATATGTAAGAAAATGAAACTGAATCCCTTTCTCTCGCCATGCACAAAAGTTAACTCAAAATGGATCAAGGAGCTTGATATCAAATCAGCGACACGGCATCTGATAGAAGAAAACTTTGGCTATGATCTACATACTGTGGGGTCGGGCTCCAAATTCCTCAATAGGTCACCCATAGCATAAGAGTTAATAATTAGAATCTACAAACAGGACTTACTCAAACTAAATAGATTTTTCTCAGAAAAAGAAATAATAAGAGAGGTAAAAAGGGAGCCTACATCCTGGGAACAAATCTTTACTCCTCACACTTCAGATAGAGCCCTAATATCCAGAGTTATACAAAGAACTCAAAAAATTAAACAATAAGCAAATGAATTACCCAATCAACAAATGGGCCAAGGACCTGAACAGACACTTCTCAGAGGAGGACATACAATCAATCAATAAGTACATCAAAAAATTCTCACCATCTCGAGCATTCAGAGAAATGCAAAACAAACCCACCCTAAGATACCATCTCACTGCAGTAAGCTTGGCAGCCATTATGAAGTCAAACGACAACAAGTGCTGGCGAGGATGTGGGAAAAAGGGTACACCTGTACATTGCTGGTGGGACTGCAAATTGGTGCAGCAAATTTGGAAAGCAGTATGGAGATTTCTTGGAAACTTGGGAATGGAACCGCCATTTGACCCAGCAATTCCCCTTCTCGGTCTAATCCCTATAGACCCAAAAAGTGCATGCTACAGGGACACTGATAAATCTATGTTCATAGCAGCACAATTCACAATAGGAAGACTGTGGAACCAACCTAGATGCCCTTCAATAGATGAATGGATTAAAAAAAATGTGGCATTTATACACAATGGAGTATTACTCTGCATTAAAAAATGACAAAATCATACAATTTGCAGAGAAATGGATGGCATTAGAAAGTATTATGCTACGTGAAGATAGCCAATCACTAAAAAACAAATGCCAAATGTTTTCTTTGATATAAGGAGAGTAACTAAGAACAGAGTTGGGAGGAAGAGCATGAGAAGATGATTAATATTAAACAGGGGTGAGAGGTGGGAGGGAAAAGGAAAGAGAAGGAAAATTACATAGAAATGGAAGGAAACCCTCATGGTTATACAAAATTAAATACAAGATGAAGTGAGGTGAAAGGGGACAAAAACAAGTGGAAGAAATGAATTACAATAGATGGGGTAGAGAGAGAGGATTGGAGGGGAGGGGATGGGAGATAGTAGAGGACAGGAAAGGCAGCAGAATACAACAGACACTAGTATAGCAATATGTAAAACAGTGGATGTGTAACTGATGAGATACTGCAATCTGTATACGAAGAAAAATGGAAGTTCATAACCTACTTGAATCAAAGTGTGAAATATGACATGTCAAGAACTATGTAATGTTTTGTAGAACCAACAATAAATATTAAAGGAAAAAAAAACACATGGAGAACTATTTCAATGAAAAATTGACTAGGTTTATAACACCTACACTTTATCATGCAAAAGGCAAGTCCAACTATACACCATGCCTCTTCAGAAGTGCTTGTATTTCTATTCTGTTTGGGTTATTTTTCTTCATCATATTAGGATTAGTAGTCAGAGTTTGGTAGGGTATGCGTTAGTGTCAGGGATTCAGTCTTTGGAATGGAAAATTGGAAAATGAATCCAATGTGTATGCAAATATGTGCTACACAAAAATCTTCCCACTCTCATCCAGAACAATGCCTTGACGTTACCTTCACGCCATATAAGAAACAATTAGAGGAGAAGAGTTAGAAAATCTGTAAATACATATCTGGAATGGAAAATATTCAGGAGTTCACAAACTTGGAGGTGGTAGAGGAGTATCCCAAAGTAAGGGACAGGGTAAACACTCCACAAACATGGAGGTCTGCTGGCCTAAAGACTTCTAGAGAAACTGCCTCTGAGGATGGGCACTTGAAATGTATGTTGTCAGTAGCTTTAGCTTCCTTTGTAGTGAGATCATCAAAGCTGGGTCTGCATCTATGTGACCTGGAGGACATTCTTTCTTGCTTTCCAATACACATGAGGCAGCAGTGCTGAATTCTCTATTCGTATGTAAACTGTGGCCACTGGGGTCTAAGTGTCTCCCTGTGTGGACTGTGAAGCCTTTTGTTCATCCTCCATTTTCGTAGAGTTTCCTGCTGCAGCACTGAGAGTTTGGTATTTGCCTCACAAAATACAAGGAGTTCAACTGGAACACAGTCCTGGAGGGAGTTCTGTCATTTGTGGTTTTTCAGGGTCTACAAGAGAATGCACCAACCAGGCTTCATTCCCACATAACTTGCCCCCTTCTCCATAGCAACCTGATTCTGCACATTGCCCTGAAAACTATCCATTTAACAAGACACCTTTACATATAAGTGTCTGGTCACTGCACCGTGTCAGTGACAAACCATTTGGAAATCAATGGCAAAACCACATGGCGCAACCACAGATGATTTATCACACACCTGCACACCACAGCTCAGGGCCCACTACTCAGGAGGGTCCAACTTAATGGCATCTCTGTTCTACACCATTTTCATAAATCCCAGTCAATCAAGGCACTGTCTGGTACACTCATGATCAGCAAGAGGTGCTGACAATTTAAGCCACAGCCTCACACGGCCCAGAGTCTGATTCAGACATAACCATTTCCAAAACAATTCATCAAAGAGGCACAGGTGATGCCCATTCATTTCCATTTGAAAATTGTTTTCTTCTGGCTTTATAAAGGGGTGGCCTGAGGCAAAGAGGTTCCTGACATTCAGGGCAACAGAACAATAGTTAAGCAAAAGGCCCTAAGCCAGGTTTCACCATAGAGACTTTCCTGGTCACACCAATATCTGAGTTTTCTGGTGTGCTCGCCATTCCTTTCAGCTAACTAGTACATGGCCATGTCACAGAGCTTGGAGGTGGTACATATCTTGGACAAAAAACCATGAGCCTTTCTGGAGAGTTGCCAGAATTCAGGAAGAATTCAAGAACTTAGGATGATACTAGGTGTTGCCCATGGATAAGTCAAGCCTCAGTCCATTCATTAATTGGGCAGGATGAATGCTGTGAAGCTTTCTACTAGACAGGACACACCCATTGAGCCATTTTCTTTTCTAATATCTACAACTAAGGACACAGTGGGATACACAGACATAGAAACAGTCTCCTTGTCAGATGACTTACTAGAAACAGTCCACTCCAAACCAAACAAACCTCCTTTTTTACCTATTCTCAGAATATGAGACAAATCCACAAACTGACATCCACACACACAAAGTCACCTCCTTCCCCAAGTATGTCTGTGACTATCCGGAGTGTCCTCTGACTAGTAGGCCATAGAATGTTCCCCAGAAATGGCCGGTCCTGTCTCAGATCTGGTCTCCTTGGCCAATTCTGTGAAGTTTTCAGGAGGCAGTGGTGAGCCATTTCCTGCCCTCTCAGGAAAGGACCCTCTTCAAAGCTTTCTTGGCATTTGGCCACCCTCACATCAGTAGGTACCAAGAAAGACTGACTCTTTACTTGGTAAATCCAAACAAGTGAGCCCACTTGGACTGGGACTGGTACTGGCTCTTGGTGCCTGGCTTCCTGGATCACAAAATTCAGAGAGTTCCATCATGAAAAAAGTGAGGTGAGGTCACTTTCTTCAGAAAATGAATGAGGCCACTGTCTTGGCGACCACTTTGTCCTAACAGTTGCTTCCTAGTGTCTCAGGAAAAGGAGGCTGCCTCTATTTCCTGTGACACTTTCACAAGTTAGAATGGTATAGAAACATAGGCACCTGGGAACAGCTCTCCACACATGCCTGGTTTCATACATCTTCCCTACATTAAGAAGAGATAGGATGATTCAGACACATCCTTTCATCCTGATCGGGTTGTTTGCAAAGGAAGATGACTTTTGCTGTCTCAGGTCCTTCATAGCTGCCTACGTCTTCTCCAGGGATCATTTCTGCATGGATTTTGAGGTACTCAGCAGGTGGAAGATCTCCTAACTTCCTGTATTGTAATACTAACTTTGTCCCTGCTCTTCTGTAAAGTGAGATTGAGTGAACAATCTCAGTTTACAGAATGGTTAGGGTTAATAGCATGTTCGATTTGGGTTATGAATCATTTTGCTGGATGAATAATGATATTGGGAACCTGTGATATTTACAAGAACATGGAGGTGAAATATAAGTATGAAAACAGAAATCTAGGTAATATTTGAAGCCCAGAAGGACTTTGGGCCCTTGATTGGGATACTTAGCTTAAATTTTGTTCTGTGTGACCTTTGCATTTTGTGTCGAGAATATTAGTGTGATAATATGTATATGTAGCTAAGGTGACATGAGTATTTCTTTCACCATTTCTGTGAGCAATATTTTGAAAACTTATAAATTACTACTGGGGATACTATTAGGTTTACCCTGTTTTGATGAATATAGAGATGATGCATTAATTGACCATACTGTGAATAAATTATATAACTGGTTCCAAATTTAAATAATGGATTGTATTGATATCTGAAAATATATAGAAAATCTTATATTGATATACATACATTCATTCCAACCAGTTATATATCTAATTGTAATGTTAGGGTTATCATTTATCATGAATAGTGTGTGAGTTTTGCCTCAAAAATGATTATGGAATCGAAAATAATATGTTTAGAAAGAAGTCTAGTAAAAAGACCAGTCAAGAAACATGGAGGAACATATGTCTTCCGAAGGAGGAAGTGATTGGAAGTGAACCAAATGTTTATAAATTTGTGAACTTGTGAATGAAAGGAAATATCTTATGATGTCCATGAACTGAAGAAATAATAACGTACCAGGTTTGAATAAAAATTAACTTTAACAAACACAATAGAGACATTAGGAATTCTGGCAAAGTATAGTTCGCAGTGAAAGGTTAATAAAATAAGTACTTGTCACTTCCTGTTTTTCTGTATGCTTAACAAAACACTTTTGAAATATTGAGAACTGTTTGCTAATCTTATTCCCAGAATGTGCTGTCCCCAATTGCCAAACTGCAGAATGTACTCCCTCAACCGGTTGCACGCAAACTGCTCACTCGCCCGGACCCATAAATAAACTTACCCCCCTGCCCTGTCCAAAGAAAATATATTAGCTCTGCTTAAGCTGTTCTCTGGGCTCTCTGCTCTATTCAAGTGAGCTCTGAGCCCCAGCATGCTGGACCCCCAATAAACCCTTTGCTTTTGCATGAGACAGTCTCTTGGTGGTCTCTTCCCCCGATTGTCACCGGACCTTTACATATGGAGGTTCCACTGAGATCCGGCAGCGGTGGACAAGAGACCCCAACGAACTCCTCTCAGGGTAAGTAAGGTGCCTCTTTCTGGTCAGGTTTCAGGTCAGGGCTTGGCAAAATGGATGTCAATGAAGAGCGTGAGCTCTCTCCAACGATGGCTGACAGTCATGTCACAGAGCCACAGGCCAAGTCCCTGGGTGACGTCATAGAGGACTCAGAAAATTGAGGAACAATAGTCTCCATGACTCAGTGATATTTTGTTTCAGATTCGTTATTGCCAACCGATCGGGTACTGCCAACTACTAAGTCCTGGTCTCAGTGTTGGACTTCCATATCCTGTCTTTATTGTCTTGTCTTGTCTGTGTCGTGTGTTGTTGCTTTTACTGTTTGTGTATCTTTCATTATGGGACAGAGCACTTCAATGCCTCTGTCTCTGACCCTTGATCACTGCACCAAAGTTTGCTTAAGGGATCAGAATCTTTCTTTTTTAGCAAAACGCTGGACCTGGCAGACTCTCTGTGCCTCAGAATGGCTCACCATTGGATTTGGATGGACCCTAGAAGGATCTTTCTACTTCCCACTAATTTAAAAAGTCAGAGATATTGTCTTTCAGCCAGGACCACACAAATACCTGTGAAGACAGATGGCCACTGCCTACCAACCCGGGGACGAGGGGAATCAACATCAATATCAAGAAAGAGACTTGTCTACATTAGACGACATCAGGTGTCATCCATGGAACCCCGCTGAAAGGGACCATAGAAGGTGCTACTTATAACACCTACAGAAGTAAAGGTAGACAGAATCACTTCCTGGATCCATACCTCTCATCTCAAGCCTGTGCCCTGTCCAGACTCTGGCTGGAAACTGTAAAAGACAGGTAACCCTTTCAAATTGTGTATTTGCCTTGTCAATAAGGCTATAGACTCTCCCCTTGACCACCAGTAGTCCTAACCCTCATCAGCCCATTCAGCAGCAATGGCTGATCACAAATCTTACTGGACAAGAAGTATGGTCTATCTCGCATACCGCCCACTTAAGGACATGGTCGCCATCTCTCCACAGAGACATTTGTCAGCTGGCTATAGGTCTTTTCCATTGGGATATCCCTGATGAAGTGGATCCCACTAAAATTCCATTAAATCCCTTCTCTACCATAGATAATGGAAACAAATATTATGGATGTAGGGACACGCGAGCCAGATGCAGTTTGGCTAGCCTAGATTACTATGTTTGCCTGGCGGACTATCAAAGCCACAAACAGTCACGGCTGTGTTGGGGGGAAGCCGACTTCTTCTGTAAGTCATGGGGATGTGAGCATTCAGGGACTGCTTGATGGAACCCAAACTCCTCATCAAATTCTGTACACAGCATTGGCCATATCCAATTAGATAACCAAAATTGATAGCCCCCAGAGGGGTCTCTAGATCCTCAAATTCTGCGTGACCTTTTTAACTTTTGCAAGTGCTCAAAAGTGTGAAAGGAGATTCCCCTATGTGGAGGCCTTTTCCCTCCTTTGCTCACATCCTGAACTATGCTTCTCCAATAGATCCTCACCCTCAGCCATCTGCTCCATACTCTCTGCTCTTACTCTCACCTAAGCAACCTGATTTCTCCCCTCCAATTACTAGATCAAAAACCCAAACCTCCGCCCATTCTATGACCATTGCCCCCTTGTTAAGGTAGCAGGTACTGAGGTACACCTTAACCCACTCACTCCTCTCTTCTCTTGTCATTGCCTGCACCAGGTCCCACCAGGTCCTCTTACTAGCTAACACAAAGCTCAAACCAGCTGAGGAGAGCCCTCAGACCCTTATCGAAGATGTAATGTAAATGGCCTTTAAAGTTGCTTTGTCATCACTGAAAACAGGTTACTAAGTATTTAAAGTCCCTCACAGGCATTTGGGCATACTAACTCCCATCTTACCCTCTGCTCTACCTGTTGTACTGCTCAAGATTTGTTCCTAGAAAAATCCAAAACCCCTTTCCCATTATTCTTTTACATCTCTCCTACCTCATTCTCAGATCCACGGAGCTGCTCACAGCCACGCCTTCCCCGTCTTCCCCCTCTGTACCAGGCCCACAGAAATGTCTTAACTGACCTTCTCCAGAAATCTTCAACATAGCTGAATTTAGGACTTTCAGAAAAAGAGTCCCTATAAAAAATTTCTAAGTACATAAACTTCCTCTTTTCGTGTTGCCCTATTCTACTTGGCCACTGGCTAAAAAAATCAGCAATCCTAAGCTAGACACCACCTTACTAGTTTTTCACAAAATATGTGAACAAGGCCTTGGCCTTGAGCTGAGGCTTCACAGAGATGGCTACATTTGTAAGATAAAGAAGTTACCAACTGGGCTCCATGGTAACAGTTGGGAGGGGGAAAAAATAAAGGGAATATAATGCTCTCCCTCACCCAGGTGTCCTTGAAAAGTTAACTTTCCCACAACAGAGAAAAAAAACAGAATACAAACTGCTTTTTGTGAACTGCTTAAGACTGTGAACTTCTGAGCCCCTTCCCTTATATGTTGGGTACAAAATTCTGAAAGTACCTAAACTTGGGGTTCCGGGGATTTAATTGATTACAACAGAAGTAATGCCCTCTGAATCTGGTTGCAAACAAATAGGACTGTTTTCCTGTCTTTGGTACTATCTTAGGTGCCTTGCCTTGTCCGTCCCTACAACAGTATAATTCTATATACTTAAAACATTGTTTATGTTTTCATGAAGTGGTCAACAGATGTGATTAATTGTGTAGTTGTGCAAATGTTTCCCAGAGTGCTCTATCAACACAGGTTCATTTGAAGATCAAATAGGGGGGGCATAAAACCTAGTTCCACTGGGAACATATATCACTCACTTTTGCGATCCTATTAGGAATACATGTTGCTGCAAGAGTGGGCACAAGAACCACTGCCTTGGTCCATGGGACAAAACAAATGACCCAAATAGAAGCAGCTATAGACCAAAACTTAAAGATATTAGAAACCTCCATAACAGCATTGCAGGAATCTTTAACCTATCTCTCTGAAGTTGTTTTACAGAACAGTCGAGGATTGGAACTCCTCTTCATGTGAGAAGAGGGCCTTTGTTTTGCATTGATGGAAGAATGTTGTTTTTATGCCAACCATATTGGAGTTGTAAAAAAATCTATGAGTAAATTAAAAAGATGACTTGAAGAGCGTCAACGACAGAGAGAGGCCAAAAAAGGGTGTTTTGAATCTTGGTTCACAAAGTTCCCCTGGTTAACTACGCATTTATCAACCCTGGCCGGTCCAATAATAATCCTCATATTATTGCTAACTATTAAACCCTGCTTGCTCAACCATGTAATTTATTTTCTCCAAGCTCAAATTGGACAAGTTAAACTAATGGTAATACCCCACTAGCAGACATAGAATGTGACACCCCCCAATGATCATTTTTATGATTAAAAGTAGCCAGAAAAAGAAGTGTCGAATGAAAGGTTAATAAAATATGTAGTTGTCACTTCCTGTTTTTCTGTACGCTTAACAAAACACTGTTGAAATCTTGAGAAATGTTTACCAATCTTGTTCCCAGAATGTGCTGTCCCCAACTGTCAAACTGCAGAATGTACTCCTTCACCAGGTTGCATGCAAATTGACCACTCGCCCTGACACATCAATAAACTTCCCTCCCTGCACTCGCAAGGGAAAGTTTTTAACCTCTGCTTAAGCTGTTCTCAGGGCTCTCTACTCTTTTCAAGTGAACTCTGAGCCCCAGCATGCTGGACCCCCAATAAACCCTTTGCTGTTACATGAGATAGACTCTTGGTGGTCTCCTCTTCCGACACTCGACCGACCTTTACTTGGATGATTGAATGTAGAAGAGAACATCCAGTCAAAAAGGGATAGTCAGTAGGATTAGGAATATAGTCCGTAGGTTTAGGAAGAAGAGTGAGTATAGGATTTGGACCAAAAGTTCTTTAGTAATAGGGTTTCGGTTAGAGAATGAATGTAAATGTCAGCACATGTGAAGAATGAGTCACAATGATGAACTGGGGAAAATATGTAGGAAAGCAGATATCAATAGAGACATTAGGAAATCAGGCAAAGTATAAAGTGAGTGATAGGATTAGACATTATCAACAGGGTTGAGTTTCAATATATAATCTTAGGAAGAAACAAATATGTAGTCACCAATAGAATTGACATTTGAGAGTATTAGGCAACCTGGACATGAATGTTTTTAATAATACAGGTTCACTTTCTATTTAGCCTTTGGTACAATCATAAGTGTGACTTTTGCATTTTGTGTTCCGAATATTACTGTGATAAAATGTATATGTAGATCAGGTGACATGAGTATTTCTTCCACAATTTCTGGGAGCAATATTTTGAAGACGTATAAATTGAGCACTCTAGGATATGCCAACAAACAATTCTTACACAAACTTTTACCAATGTGGTTAAAAAGGTAGAGGCGCATACGCAAGGAATGCAAAGTGAACTAATTCTAACCAAAAAAAAAAAAAGAAAAAAAATTGATACTTTATCTTCCACTTCTTGTGCCACTCCTGTTTCAAATTACTTAGTCTTGACTGCATGTCTCCTGCAGAAATAATCAAAATCTCTGGAATACGTCTTTTGTTTGTTTTGCTTTTGCCGTGCTGCAGATAGAACCCAGGGCCTCCACATGCTTCGGAAAGCACTTGACGGCTAAACTACATCCATGCTCCCCACCCCCACTACTTTTTTGTTGTTTTGAGAAAGGGTCTTAGTAGCTGGGATTTCAGGCATGCACTATTGCACCAGACTCCTGAATATATCTTGCCACTACATTTAGATGCAGAATTGGCTCAACAATAAGAAATTAAGAGGGTGTGAATAAAATAGTAATAGTGAAGAACCACTAAGAATACAGAGAAAGCACACTAAACAATACCTTTTGTTCAAATGCAATCTCTTTTAAAAGATTTTTTAAATGGATGACAATAAACTTCTGAAAAACAGACACAAATATCTTTCCTATCCTTTGCCTGAATTTCAATACTTTAAATTTTATTTTAATTACAGCTTTACTGAGATACAAATTTATATACCATGCAATCTATTGTATCACATGTGTATCTATTTTATATCCAGTATGGTTATTTCAATAAAATGACACACTAACTTTTCTGAATGAGTAGAATTACTAGTTACTACTAGGGTTCAATTCCTAGCTTTTCAAAAGCAAAAAAACAAACAAACAAAGTTGGCTAACGGATCATATATTCTAATATTCCTAGCATTTTTTCAGTACAAAAAACCCACATTATCCCACAAAGGGATATGAAATTGAATTATATTTTTTCATCTGGGTATGCTAAAGACAAGTCTATTTAGAAAATCCTGTTGTTTCAAATGTTGTTGAAAATAATATAAAAATACTTTAAGAAAGAATGCAAAATAAAAAAAAATAAATTAGTATTGGGGATACAAAGAGGTGTACCCTGTGTCTATGAATATAGAAGTAATTCATGAATTGACAATACTGTGAATAAATAATATAACTGATTCCACTTCAAATAATGGATTGATAGAATTGATATCTGAAAATATATAAGAAATCTTATATTGATATAGAATCATTCATTCCAATGAGTTATACATCTAATGGTAATATTAGGGTTATATTCTATCATGAAAGGTGTGTGAGATCTGCTTCAAAAGTGAGAATGGAAAAGGAAAATAATGTGTTTGGAAAGAAGTCTCATGAAAAGACCAGTCAAGAAACATAGAGGAATGCATGTGTTCTGAAGTAGAAAGTGATTGAAAGTGACACAAATGCAAATAATTTTGCTAACTTGTGGATGAAATACATATCCTATGATGTTAATAAACTGAAGAAATAGTAAAGTACCAGTGTTGAATAAAAATGAACGTCAAAATGTACATCATGTCCCATAGTAATCTACTTGGATTGATGTTAAACTGGGTCAGTTACTGTAGAAATATTAGGATTTGTATGCACCATTCACTGATGTTACTTGTCAGTACTAGAAAACAAATATGTATTTCACATGGATGAATAATTCTGAGAATAATCTTGTGAAAAGTTTATTATAAATCCACATACATGAATATGAATGAATTTAGGGTGTGTAAAAGAAGACAGAAGTATTTCATATTTTTAAAAATATTTGGAGAGTGTATATATATATATATATATATATATATATATATATACACACACACACACAAACAAACACATATACACACAGAGACATTGAAATGTAGCAATATATATGCCAATTGAAATTGATGTAGAAATACATATCGTCCAAAGATCCAAAAATATTTAATTTACTGAACATGGATTTGTGTATAATGTTGTTCAACTAGGAAGCTCCCCCTTAGGTTAAATTTTCAGTTCCAACAGCGTTTAGGAGGAGTGATCTCTTCTCATAATTTGTATCTGCCAAGTCAGCCACCTCACAAGAATGTACATTTGATACCAGGTAGGATTCTATATGTGCATATAAAAATGCATGTGCTGAATAGGCTACAGACAAACGGAGACAGGAATTCAAATACTTGTTAAATTTAAAAACACATGGACAACTATGTCAACAAAATATTGATTAGATTTATAACTCCTACACTATATAATGCAAAAGGCAAGTTCAACTATACACCATGCCTCCTCTGAACTTCTTGGATTTCTATTCTGTTTGGGTTATTGTTCTCCATCATATTAGGATTAGTAGTCAGATTCTAGTAGGTTATGTGTTAGTGTCAGGAATTCAGTATTTCGAATGGAAAATTGGAAAATGAATCCAATGTGTATGCAAATATGTGCTACAAAAAAATCTTCCAACTCTCATCCACAACAATGCCTTGAAATTACCTTCACCCCAAATAAGACACAATTAGAAGAGAAGAGGTAGAAAATCTGTGAATATATATCTGTAGTGGAATATGCTCAGGAGTTCACAATTTTGGAGGTTGTAGAGCAGTTTCCAAAAGTAAGGGACAGGGTAAACACTCCACAAACATGGAGCTCTGTTGGCCAAAAGATTTCTTGAGAAACTGCCTCTGAGGGTGGGCACTTGAAATATATGTGTTTGTCAGAAGCTTTAGCTTCCTTTCTAGTGAGACCATCAAAGCTGGGTCTGTATCTATGTGACATGAAGATCTTGGTTTCTTATTTTCCAATGATCCTGAGGCAGCAGTGCTGATTTCTCTCTTTGTATGTAAACTGTGGCCACTGGGGGAAAGTGTCACCCCATGTGGACTCTGAAGCCATTTGTTCATCCTCCAACTTTTGTGGTGTTTCTTGCTGCTGAACTGGGACATTGGTATTTGCTTCACGAAATACAATGAGTTCAACTGGAACACAGTGCTGGAGGAAGTTCTGTCACGTGTTGTGGGTCACGTTCTGCAGGAGAATGTACCAACCAGGCTTCAATACCAGATAGCTTGTCCCCTTAACCTCAGCAACCTGATTCTTAACATTACCCTGAAACCTCTACATATACAAGATGCCTTTACATAGAAGGGTCTGCTGGCTGCACCACGTCAGTCACAAGCCATTTGGAAGTCAATAGCAGATCCACATGGTCCCACCACAGATATTTTATCACACACTACTGCTCTAGGTCCACTACTCAGCAGGCTCCAACTTTTTGGCATCGCTGTTCTAGATAATTTTTATGAAACTCAGTCAATAAAGGCCCTGGCTAGTATACTCATGATCAGCAACAGACCATTTAAGAGTTCTCCAGTGCCACCTGTTAATGGCCTCCACAGGGCTTTGAAGAACTCATTTGACCCAAAGAATGCCTAATCTCACTTGATGGAGGTCAGGAACCTTACAGAGGAAGGCAAGAGACTTCATCCACAATTACTGATCTTTTTGCCATTTTGGTTTTGAATGCACACATGGGATCTTTCTTTAGATCCATCAGGTGCTGAGAATCTAAGCTATAGCCTCACATAGGACCAAGAGGCTGATTCAGACGCATCCCTTTCCAAAGCAATTAAGCACAGAGCCACAGTTGATGCCCATTTATTTCCATTTGAAAACTGTTTTCTTCAGGATTCACAAAGGGATGGCCTGAGGCAAAGACTTTCCTGACATTCAGGGCAACAGAACAATAGCAAAAGGCCCAAAGCAGGGTTTATCCACTGAGACTTTCCTGGACACACTGATATTAGAGTTTTCTGAGATGCTCGCCATTCCCTTCATCTATCTTGTACATGGCCATGTCACTCAGATTGGAGGTGGTACATATCTTGGACACAAAACAATGAGCCTATTCTTGAGAGTGACCAGAATTGAGGAAGAAATCAGGAACTTAGGAAGATTGCAGGTGTTGCCCATCCATAAGGCAAGGGGCAGTCCACTCCTAAATTGGGCAGGATGAATGCTGGGAAGATTTCTACTAGACAGGACACATTGATGCATTCTTTTTTCTAAGGTCTACAACCACGAACACAGTGGGTTACAAAGACATGCAAAAAATCGCCTTGTCAAACGACTTACTAGAAGCAGTCCACTCCAAACCAAACAAACCGCCTTTCCTACCTATTCTCATAAGAAGAGACTAAACCACAAAATCACACACACACGCGCAAACGCACCTCCTTCATTCAAGTAGGTCTGTGACTATCTGGAGTGTCCTCTGACTGGTGGGCCATACTATGTTCCCCCAAAAGGCCTGTCCTGTCTCAGATCTGGTCGCGGTGAACCACTACCTGCTTTCTCAGGAAAGGCCCCTCTTCAGAGCTCTCCTGGCATTTGAAATCCTCATATCAGTAGGTACCAAGGAATACTTAGTCTATCCTTGGTTTTTCCAAACAATGGAGAACACTGGGACTGGAACTGTGACAAGGTCTTGGTATTCTCTGTATTCCTGGAGCCCAAGGTCAGGGAGTTTCTTCACCAAGGAAGTGAGGTAGGTCGCTTCATTCAGGAACTGAGTGAGTTTACTGCCTTTGCAACCACTTTGTCCTAACAGGTGATTGCAAGGTTCCCATGAGGTGGAGGCTGCCCCTACTTCCCGAGACAGTTTCAACAGTTAGAATGGTATATCAACCATAGGAATCCGGGAACTGCTCTCCACACAGGCCTGGTTTGGTCCCTCTTCTCTACATTAAGAAAAGAGAGGCTGATTCAGACACAATGCTTCATCCTGAGTACGTTGTTTGCCATGGAAGATGACTTTTGCTCTCTCAGGTCCTTCATAGCTGCCTATGTCTTCTCCAGGGATAGTTTCTGCTTAAAACTTTGAGGATCTCAGCATCTGGAAGATCCCCTACATTCCTGTATTGTAAGACCAACTCTGTCGCTGCTCTTCTGTAAAGTTAGATTGAGGGAACAGTGTTTGGTTAGGCTTAATAACAGGTTCGATTTGGATTAAGAATCATTCTGAGCGATGAATAATGGTATTGGGAATGTGCGATATTTACAAGAATATTTAGGTGAAATATAAGTATGAAAACAGAAATCTAGGTAAAATTTGAAGCCCAGAAGGGCATTGGGCCTTTAATTGGGATACTTAGCTTTGACTTACGTTCTGCACAGATGTCTTAAATAAATCCATATACAATGTCATAGGACCTTGTACCTTGGATGATTGAATGTCACGAGAATATCCAGTCAAAAAGCTATAGTCGGTAGGATTAGGAAAAGTGTCGGTAGGTTTAGAAAGAATAGTGATTATAGGTTTTGGAGGAAATGTTTTTAGCAATTGGGTTTCGGTTAGAAAGTGAATTTAAATGTCAGCACATGTGAAGAGTCAGTCAAAATGATAAACTGGGAAAATATTTAGGAAAGCAGAAATCAATAGAGACATTAGGATATCAGGCAAAGTATAAAGTGAGTGATAAGATTACACATTTTCAACAGGCTTGAGGTTGAATATATAATCTTAGGAGGAAACAAATATATAGTCACCAATAGGATTGACATTTGAGAGCGGTAGCAACCTGGACAGGAATATTTTTAGTAATCCATGCTCACTTTTCATTTAGGTTTTGGTACAATCATAACTGTGACCTTTGCATTTTGTTTCCAGAATATTACTGTGATAACATGTACATGTAGATCAGGTGACATGAGTATTTCTTCCACC
Organism: Callospermophilus lateralis; assembly: GCF_048772815.1. Taxonomy (NCBI): domain Eukaryota; kingdom Metazoa; phylum Chordata; class Mammalia; order Rodentia; family Sciuridae; genus Callospermophilus; species Callospermophilus lateralis. The sequence goes on along the minus strand of NW_027513505.1, from coordinate 380,521 downwards.
ATTTCTGGGAGCAATATTGTGAAGACATATAAGTTAGTACTGGGGGTACAAATAGGTGTACCCTGTGTCTATGAATATAGAGATAATGCATGAATAGACCATACTGTGAATAAATAGTATTACTGGTTCCAACTTTGAATAATGGATTGAATTGATAAATGAAAACATAGAGGAAATCTTATATTGATATATATACATTCATTAAAACCAAATATACATCTAATGGTAATATTAGGGTTATGGTTCATCATGAAGAGTGTGTGAGTTTTGCTTCAAAAATGATTAAGGAAATCGAAAAAGAAACCTCATGAAAAGATCAGTCAAGAAACATGGAGTTATACATGTGTTCTGAAGCAGGAAGTGATTGAAAATGAAACAAATGCCTATTAATTTTCGAATTTCTAGATGAAATATATATTTTATGATGTGCATAAACGGAAGAAATTGCAATGTACCAGTGTTGAATAAAAATGAATTTCAAAATACACATCATGTCCCATAGAAATCTATTTGCATTGATGTTAAACTGGGTAAGTTACCGCAGAAATACAAGGATTTGTATGCACCATTCACTGAAGATAGTTCTCAGTACGAGGAAACAAATATGTTTTTCAGGTGTGTGAATATTCCTGGGAATAATCTAGTGAAAAGTTGATTAAAAATCCACATACATGAATATGAATTATTTTAGGGAGTGTATAATAAGACACATATTTCATATTTTGAAAAATCTGGAGAGTATGTATACACACACACACACAAACAGACTTTAAAAAGTAGGAATATATATGCCAATTGAAATTCACCATGAAATATATATCATCCACAGATCAGAAATATTTATTTTACTGAACATGGGTTTTTGTGTAAAGTTGTTCAACCAGGAAGCTCACCCATTGGTTGAATTTTCAGTTCCAGCATCATTTAGGAAGAGTGAACTATTCTAACAATTTGTATCTGCCAAGTGAGCCATCTCACAAGAATGTACGTGTGATTCCAGGTAGGATTCTATATGTGCATATAAAATTACATGTGCTGAATAGGCTGCAGAGAAAGGGAGTCAGGTATTCACATATTTGTTAACTTTAGAAATACATGGAGAAATATTTCAACAGAAAATTGACTAGATTTATAACTCCTACCCTATATAATGCAAAAGGCAAGTCCCACTATACAACATGCATCCTCTGAACTGCTTATATTTCTATTCTGTTTGGGTTTTTATTCTCCATCATATTAGGATTAGTAGTCAGAGTCTAGTAATGTAGTGGTTAGTGTCATGGATTCAGTATTTCTAATGGAAATTTGGAAAATGAATCCAATGTGTATGTAAATATATGCTACACAAAAATCTTCCCACTCTCATCCAGAAAAATGCCTTGACATTACCTTCGCACCAAGAAAGACACAATTAGAGGAGAAGAATTAGAAAATGTGTGAATACATATATTCAATGAAAAATCCTCAGAAATTCACAACCTTGGAGGTGGTAGAGGAGTTTCCAAAAGTAAGGGACAGGATAAACACTCCACAAACATGGAGCTCTGCTGGCCTAAAGACTTCTTGAGAAATGCCTCTGAGTTTGGGCACTTGAAATATGTGTTGTTTTCAGGAGCTTTAGCTTCTTTCTAGTGAGACCATCAAAGCTGGGTCTGCATCTATGTGACCTGGAGGACATGGCATCTTATTTTTCAATGAACATGAGGCAGCAGTGCTGGTTTCTCTCTTTGCAGGTAAACTGTGGCCACTGGGGGCTAAGTGTCTCCCCGTTTGGACTGTGAAGCAATTTGGTCATGATCCACTTTTCGTTGTGTTTCTTGCTGCTGCACTGGGAGTTTGGTGTTTGCTTCATGAAATACAAGGAGTTTATCTGGGACACAGTGCTGGAGGGAGTTCTGTCACGTGTGGTGGGTCAGTGTCTGCAGGAGAATGCACCAACCAGGCTTCTATCCAGATAGCTTTCCCCCTTGACCATAGCAACCTGATTCTGAACATTGCCCTGAAACCTCTGCATATAACAAGATGCCTTTACATAGAAGGGTCTGCTGCCTGCACCATGTCAGTCACAAGGCATTTGGAATCCAATGGTAGATCCTCATGGCCGTACCACTGATGTTTTATCACACACCTGCCCACCACTGCTCTAGGTCCACTTCTCAGCAGACTCCAACTTACTGGCATCTGTGTTCTACACCATGTTAAAGAAACCCAGTCAATCTAGGCACTCTCTGGTATACTCATCATCAGCAACAGGACATCCAAAGGTTCTCCAGTGCCACCTGGTCATGGTAATTTTAAAAATTTCATGATATTTATGTAACCATTTTCAAGGATGAAGTTGGAGGCATTGTGGGTTTCAATTATTCAGAAACCATTAAATGGTGAGGAATCTCATTTTAATGAAAGCTCTGGAGAACTCTCACAGGCAAGGCTTCCCAAATAGTGGCCAAAACGTCACTTGAAGCCAGGCCCATTGAGGTCTAAAATGTGAGGTCCATGTGTGTTTTGACTCTCAATTGTGGCTGCCAAGTCTTTCAGAATAAAATTATGTGATTCTCTGGCTGAGATTCCCAGTGAACTGTGGAAAGTCCCCCTGGGACTAGATCTCAGCTTCCAATGGCGACTCTCATGCGTTGCCTCCGAAAATCTTAACACAATTCTTCTCTGAGGTCAGTTCAAGAACTGAGTCTCTAAGGGGAATCACACCAGAATTCAACCCAGGTTGAACCAGTAATCTCTCACAATTAAAACCTAAACACTCCCACATGACCCTCATCTTCTTCCATATAGACACTCATCATAACCTCTGGCTGGAGGTTTCCATGAGGGCACAGCCCAAGACAGTGTCCAAAATAAGCTTCCTTGTCCCTCATTTGCCTAAAGTCACGTTTGCCTGGACACCCTTCCTATGAACCAGGAGTGATCAAATAGGCCTGACATTTATACTGCTCCACTTCTCCAATTTGAGGCCTACTGACTGAGGGGTTTAAATTCTTTTTGGGAATTGGACGCATGAGAAAACACAAGAACTATGGGCAAGCCACTGCAGAGCTTTGAAGAACCCATTTGACACAAAGGATCCCTATTCTTCCTTGATGGAAGTAAGTGCCCTACCAGAGGAAGGCAAGAGACTTCATCCACAATGACTCTACTTTTAGCCATTTTGGTTTTGGATGCACATATGGAATCTTTCTTTAGATCCATAAGGTGCATAGAATCTAAGCCACAGCCTCACACAGGGCCAAGAGGCTGATTCAGACACATCCCTTTCCAAAGCAATTAAGCAAAGAGCCACAGGAGATGCACATTTATTTCCAATTGAAAAGTCTTTTGTTAAGGCTTCCAAAAGTGTTGGCCTGAGGAAAACACCTTCCTGACATTCAGGGCAACAGAAAAATATGTATGCATAAGGCCCAAAGCAGGGTTTCTCCACTGAGATATTCCTGGTCACACTGCTATCTGAGTTTTCTGAGATGCTCGGCCATTCCATTCAGCTATCCAGTACATGGCCATTTCACAGACCTTGGAGGTGGTACATATCTTGGACACACAACCATGAGTCTATTCTTGAGAGTGACCAGAATTGAGTAAGAAATCAGGAACTTAGGAAGATTGCAGGTGTTGCCCATCCATAAGGCAAGCCGCAGTCCATTCATAAATTGGGCAGGATGAATGCTGGGAAGCTTTCTACTAGACAGGACACATCCATTGATGCATTCTCTTTTCTAATGTCTACAACCACTAACACAGTGGGATACACAGACATAGAAAAACTCGCATTGTCAAAGGACTTAGAAGAATCAGATAATTCCAAACCAAACAAACCTCCTTTCCTACCTATTCTGAGAACATGAGACAAAACCACAAACCCCACCCGAACTCACAAATTCAACTTCTTCCCCCAAGTAGTTCTGTGACTATCCGGAATGTCCTCTGACTTGTGGGCCATACTGTGTTCTCCCGAAATGGCCTGTCCTGCCTCAGATCTGGTCACCTTGGCCAACTCTGTGAAGTTGTCAGGAGCCAGTGTTGAGCCACTACCTGCTTTCTCAGGAAAGGCCCCTCTTCAGAGCACTCCTGGCATTTGGCCATCCTCACATCAGTAGGTACCAAGAATGACTGACACTGTCCTTGGTAAATCCAACAAGTGAGCCCACTGGAACTGTGACTGGGACTGGCTCTGGGTGCCTGGCTACTTGGATCCCAATTCAGAGAGTTCCATCACCAAGGAAGTTAGGAAGGTCATTTCTTCGGGAACTGAATGAGGTCACTGCCGTGGCAACCACTTTGTCCTAACACTTGCTTCCAAGGGTCCCATGAGATGGAGGCTGCCCCTAATTCCTGAGACACTTTCAAAAGTTAGAATGGTATACCAACCATAGGTACCCAGGAACAGCTCTCCACACAGGCCCAGTTTGCTCCATCTCCTCTACGTTAAGGATAGAGAGTCTGATTCAGACTCAACCCTTCATCCTGACCAGGTTGTTTTCCATGGAAGATTACTTTTGCTCTCTCCGGTCCTTCATAGCTGCCTACATCTTCTCCAGGGATAATTTCTGCATTGACCTTTGAGGTTTTCAGCAGGTTGAAGATCCCCTACATTCCTGTATTGTAAGAACAAATCTGTCCCTGCTCTTCTGAATACTTAAATTGATGGAACAATGTATGGTTAGTGTTATTAACATGTTCAATTAAAACCAAAACACTACCACATGGCCCTTATATTCTTCCATATAGACACTCATCATTACGTCTGGCTGGAGGTTTCCACAAGGGGCGAAGCCCAAGACAGTGTCCAAAATAAGTTCCCTTGCCCCTCATTTGCCTAAAGTCTGGGTTTCCTGGACACCCTTCCTGTGAACCAGGATTGATCAAATAGGCCTGCCATTAATAATGCTCTTTTTCTCCTTTTTGAGGCCTACTGAACGTGAGGTATAGATTCTTTATGTGATTTGGAGTCATGTGAAACCCAAGCACCTTTTCTCGTCTTTGAAGAACTCATTAGACCCAAAGGATCCCTATTCGTACTTGATGGAGGTGAGGAGCCTAACAGAGGAAGCAAGAGACTTCATCCACAATGTCTGATCTTTTTGCCATTTTGGTTTTGGATGCACACATGGGATCTTTCTTTAGATCCATCAGGTGCTGAGATTCTAAGCCACAGCCTCACACAGAGCCGAGAGGATGATTTAGACACATCCTTTTCTAAAGCAATTAATCTAAGAGCCACGGGTGATGCTCATTCATTTCCATTTGAAAGCAGTTTCTTCAGGCTTCACAAACTGGTGGTCTGAGGCAAAGACCTACCTGACATTCAGGTCAACAGAACAGTAGGTAAGCAAAAGGCACAAAGCAGGGTTTCTCTACTGAGACTTTACTGGTCACACTGATATCTGAGTTTTCTGAGATCCTCCCCATTCATTTCAGGTATCCAGTAAATGGCCATGTCACAGAGCTCGGAGGTGGTACATATCTTGGACAAAAAAAAATGAGCCTATTCTGGAGAATGGCCAGAATTCAGGAAGAAAACAGGAACTAAGGAAAATAGTAGGTGTTGCCCATCGATAAGGCAAGCAACAGTCCATTCATAAATTGGGCAGGATGTGTGCTGGAATGCTTTCTACTTGTCAGGACACATGCATTGATGCATTCACTTTTCTCATATCTTCAACCACCGACAAAGTGGGATACACAGACATAGAATCACTCACCATGTCAAATGACTTATTAAAAACAGTCCACTCCAAACCAAACAAACTGCCTTTCCTACCTATTCTCAGAACATGAGACAAAACCATAAACTCACATCTACACCCACAAAGGCATATCTTTTACCCACATAGGTCTGTGAGTAACCAGAGTGTCCTCAGACTGATAGGCCATACTATGTTCCCCCAAAATGGCCTGTCCTGTCTCAGATCTGGTCTCCTTTACCAACTCTCTAAAGTTTTCAGGAGCCATCGGTGAGTCACTACCTGCTTTCTCAGGAAAGGCCCCTCTTCAGAGCTTTCCTGGCCTTTAGTGATCCACAAGAAAGACTGACTCTGTCCTTGGTAAATCCAAACAAGTGAACCCACTGGGAAAGGGACTGGGACTGGCTCTTGGTGCCTGGCTTCCTGGATCCCAAGTTCAGAGGGTTCCATCACCAAGGAAGTGAGGTAGGTCACTTCCTTCAGGAACTGAATGAGGTCACTGCCTTGGCAACCACTTTGTTCTAACATTTGCTTCCAATGGCTCCATGACATGGAGGCTGCCCCTACTTCCTGTGTCACATTCACAAGTTAGAATGGTATACCAACCATAGGCACCTGGGAACAGTCAGAGTCTACTAGGGTACGGCTTACTGTCAGGAATTCAGTATTTCAAATAGAAAATAGGAAAATGAATCTAATGTGTATACAAATATATGCTAGACAAAAATCTTCCCACTGTCCTCCACAACAATGCCTTGATATGTCCTTCACCACAAGTAAGACACAATTAGTGGAGAATAGTTTGAAAATCTGTGAATATATATCTGGAAAAAAAATGAATGGAGTTCACAACCTTGGAGGTGGTAGAGGAATTTCCAAATGTAAAAGAAAGGATAAACACTCCACAAACATGGAGCTCTGGTGGCCTAATAAATTTTTGAGAAACTGCCTCTGAGTTTGGGCCCTTGAAATATTTGTTGTTGTCAGGAGCTTTAGCTTCCTTTGTAGTGAGACCATCAAATCTGGGTCAGCATCTATGTGACCTGGATGACATGGTTCCTTATTTTCTATTGAACATGAGGCAGCAGTTCTGAATTCTATCTTTGTAGGTAAACTGAGGCCACTGGGGTCTAAGTGTCTAACCGTGTGGTCTGTGAAGCCATTTGGTCATACTCGAATTTTTGTGGTGTTATTTACTGCAGTACTCTGAGTTTGGTATTGGCTTCATGAAGTACAAGGAGATAAACTGGGACACAGTCCTAGAGGGAGTACTCTCATGTGTGGTGAGTGAGGGTCTGCAGGAGAATGCACCAACCAGGCTTCTATCCCAAAAAGCTTGCACCCATGTCCATAGCAACCTGATTCTGAACATTGCCATGAAACCTCTCCATATAACAAGATCCCTTTATTTGTAAGGGTCTGCTGGCTGCACCATGTCAGTCACAATCCATTTGGAAGCCAAGGGAAGATCCATGTGGCCCCACGACAGATGTTTTATCATACACCTGCCAACCACTGCTCTAGGCCCACTACTCAGCAGGCTCCAACTTTCTGGCATCTCTGTTCTACAACATTTTCATGAAACCCAGTCAATCAGGGCACTGTCTGGTATACTCGTGATCAGCAACAGACATCCAAAGATTTTCTAGTGCCACCTGTTCATAGGAATATCAAAAATTTTATGGTGTTTATCTAGCCAATTTTCAAGGATGAAGTTGGAGGCACTGTGGGTTTCAATTCATTCAGGAACCATGAAATAGTGAGGAAGCTCATTTCAATGAAAGCTCGGGACAACTCTCACAGGCAAGGCTTCCCAAGGAGTGGCCAAAAGGTCACATGAAGCCAGGCCCATTGAGGTTTACAATTGAGGTCCATGTGTGTTTTGACTCTCAACTATGGCTGCTAAGTCTTTCTGAATAAAGTCATGTGATATCCTGGCTGAGAATCCCAGTGCTCTTTGGAAAGCCAACCTGGGCCTAGATCTCAGTCTCCAAGGGCAACTCTCATGTGTGGCCTCCTAAATTCCAAACACAATTCATGCCAATACATCGCTGAGATCTGTTCCAGAACTCAGTCTCTAAAGGGAATCACACAAGAGTTAAAGCCCAGGTTGACCCTGGAATCTTTTCCAACCGTAACACAAATGACCACAATTAAACCAAAACACTCCAACATGGCCCTCATCTTCTTCCATATAGACAGTCATAATAAACTCTGGTTGGAGGTTTCCATGAGGGGCGCAGCCCAAGACAGTGTTCAAAATAAGCTCACTTGCCACTCATTTGCCTAAAGTCAGGGTGGCATGGAAACCCTTCCTGTGAACGAGGGGTGATCAAATAGGCCTGCCATTAATAGTGCTCTACTTCTCCAATTTGAGGCCTACTCTCTGTGGGGTATAGATTCTTTATGAGAATTGGGGTCATGAGAAAACCCAAGCACCTATTGGCTACCCTCTGAAGGGATTTGAAGAACCCATTTGAGGGAACCAAGGAGTTGGATCAAAAGACTTTAGATATAGGGTTTTGGTTAGAGAGTGAATGTAAATTTCAGCATATGTGAAGAGTCAGCCACAGTGATGAACTGGGGAAAATGTGTAGGAAAGCAGATATCAATAGAGATATTAGGAAATCAGGCAAAGTACAAAGAGAGTGATAGGATAAGACATTTTTAACAGGGTTGAGTTTGAATATACAATCTTAGGAAGAACCAAATATGTAGTCACCAATAGGAATGATATTCGAGATCATTAGTGAATCAGGACATGGATGTTGTTAGTAATACATGCTCACTTTCAATATAGGCTTTGGTACAATCATAAGTGTGACACTTGCATTTTTTGTCAGGAATATTACTGTGATGAAATGCATATGTATATCAGGTGACTAGAATATTTCTTCCACCATTTTTGAAAGCAATATTTTAAAGGCTTATAAATTAGTATTGGGGATACAAATAGGTATACCCTGGGTCTATGAATATAGAGATGATTCTTTAATAGACCATACTGTGAATAAATAATATAACTGGTTCTAAATTTAAATAATGGATTGAATTGATATCTGAAAATATACAAGAAATCTTACATTGATATACATACATTCATTCCGAACAGTTATACATCTAATGATAATATTAGTGTTACGGTTTATTATGAAGAGTGTGTGAGTTTTGTTTCAAAAGTGATTATGGAAATCGAAAATAATGTGTTTGGAAAGAATCTCATGAAAAGAACAGTCAAGAAACATGGAGGAATACATGTCTTCTCAAGTAGGAAGTGATTGAAATTGAACCAAATGCCTATAAATTTGTAAAATTGTGGATGAAATGATATATCCTATATTGCCCATAAACTGCAGAAATAGTAATGTACCAGTGTTGAATAAAAATGAACTTCAAAATACACATCATGTCCCATAGGTGTCTACTTGCATTGATGTTAAACTGGGTGAGTCACTGTAGAAATATTAGGATTTCTTAGCACCATTCCCTGAAGTTAGTTTTCAGTACTAGGAAACAAATATGTATTTCAGTGGATGTATATTTCTAAGAATAATCTTGTGAAAAATTGATTATATATCCCCATACAGGAACATGAATGAATTTAGGCAGTGTATAGTAAGACACTTATATTTCATATTTTGAAAATCTGGAGACTATATATATATAGACACAAACACACACACATTATAATGTAGCAATATATATGCCAATTGAAATTCATCATGAAAAATAACTCATCTGCATATCAAAAAATATTCATTATACTGAACATGGATTATGTATAATGTTGTTCATCTAGGAAGGTGACCCATGGGTTGAATTTTTAGTTCCAACAGCCTTTAGGAGAAGTGATCTCTTCTCACAATTTGTATCTGCCAAGTCAGCCACCTCACAAGAATGTACGTGTGAAACCAGGTAGGATTCTATTTGTGCATATAAAAATACATGTGCTTAATAGGCTAAAGAGAAAGAGAGACAGAAATTCACATATTTCTTAACTTTAAAAACACATGGAGAATTATTTCAACAAATAATTGACTAGATTTATAACTCCTACCTTATATCATGCAAAAGGCAAGTACAACTACACACCATTCCTCTTCTGAACTGCTTGCATTTCTATTCTGTTTTGGTTATTTTTCTCATCATATTAGTATTAGTAGTCAGAGTCTATAAGGGTATGGACTAGTGTCAAGGATTCAGTATTTCGAATGAAAAATTGAAAAATGAATCCAATGTGTATGCAAATATGTGCTACAAAAAAATCTTCCTTCTCTCATATAGAAGAATGACTTGACATTACCATTGCCCCAAGTAAGTCACAATTAGAGGAGAAGAGTTAGAAAATCTGTAAATATATATCTGCAACGAAAATGCTCAGGAGTGCACAACCTTGGAGGTGGTAGAGGAGTTTCCAAAAGTAAGTGACATGGGAAATACTCCACAGACATGAAGATCTGCTGGCCTAAACACTTCTTGAGAAACTGCCTTTGAGGTTGGGCACTTGAAATATATGTTGTTTTCAGGAGCTTTCGCTTCCTTTATAGTGAGACCATCTAAGCTGGGTCTGCATCTATGTGACCTGGAGGACATGGCATCTTATTTTCCAATCAACATGAGGCAGCAATGCTGAATTCTCTCTTTGTAGGTAAACTATTGCCACTGGGGGCTAAGTGTCTCTCCGTGTGGACTGTGAAACCATTTGGTCATCTTCCACTTTTCGTGGTGTTTCTTGCTGCTGCACTGGTAGTTTGGTATTGGCATCACGAAATACAAGGAGTTCAACTGGGACACAGTGCTGGAGGGAGTTCTGTCACGTGTGGTACGTGTACCCTGGTCTACAGTAGAATGCACCAACCAGGCTTCTATCCCACATAGCTTGCCCCCTTGATCATAGCAACCTGATTCTAAACATTACTCTGAAACTTCTCCATATAACAAGATGCCTTTATATACAATGGTCTGATGGCTGCACCATGTCTGTCTCAAGACAATTGAAAGTCAATGGCAGATCCACATGGCCCCACCACAGATGTTTTATCACACACCTTCCCACCACTGCTCTAGGCCCACTACTCTGCAGTCTCCAACTTTCTGGCATCTCTGTTCTAAACATTTTCATGAAGCCCAGTCAATCAAGGCACTGTCTGGTATACTCATGATCAGCAAAAGTACATCAAAAGGTTCTCCAGTGCCATCTGGTCATGAAAATTTCTAAACATTCATGGTATTGATCTAGACAAATTTCAAGGATGAAGGTGGAGGCACTGTGGGTTTCAATTCATTCAGGGACCATTAAATGTTGAGGAAGCTCATTTCAATGAAAGATCTGGAGAACACTCACAGGCAAGGCTTCCCAAAGAGTGGCCAAAAGGTCACATGAAGCCAGGCCCATTGAGGTCTACAATGTGAGGTCCATGTGTGTTTTGACTCTCAACTATGGGTGCCAAGTCTTTCAGAATAAAATCATGTGATATCCTAGCTGAGATTCTCAGTACTCTTGGGAAAGCCACCCTGGGCCTAGATCTCAGTTTCAAAGGGTGACTCTCATGTGTGGCCTCCTGAAATCGCAACACAATTCATGGCAATACTTATCTGAGGTCAGTTCCAGAACTCATTCTCTAAGGGGAATCACACCAGTGTTCAAGCCCAGTTGGACCCAGTCATCTCTTCCATCTGCCACACAAATGACCACAATTAAAACCAAAACACTCCCACATTGTCCTCATCTTCTTCCACATAGACACTCCTCATAACCTCTGGCTGGAGTTTTTCATGAGGGGCACAGCCCAAGACAGTGGCCCAAATAAGCTTTCTTGCCCCTCATTTGCCTAAAGTCAGGGTGGCCTGGACACCCTTCCTGTGAACCAGGAGTGATTAAATAGGCCTGCCATTAATACTGCTCCACTTCTCCACTTTGAGGCCTTCTTACTGTGGGGTTTAGTTTCTTCTTTTTTTAAAAAAAATTGAAATTTAATTGGAAAGTTAAAAAAAATTGTATTGCAGAATATTAAATTTCCTATGCAAAAGCCTTTATCTTGTTTGTGAGGGAAACCTTGATGCCTTGCCAATCTGGTTATATGGAGACACTGAAAATTTTCTGTTACATACTACATGGATGAATGGCTACAGCACATCGTTTTTTCAAACTGAAAGGCAGATAACAGCAAGTAAGATAACAAATAAAAGCCAATTTTATTAAAAAATAAAGTTGTAAAATGTCTCAAATATTGGAAATTAAATTCCTTTTTTTTCTTTTTTTTTGGTTGTTCAAAAGCTCATGCTATATCATCTTTCATACATTTGACTCATTTGGGTTATGAACTCCCATTTTTACCCCAATACAAATCGCAGAATCACATCAGTTACACACTCACGTTTTTACATAATGGCATATTAGTGATTGTTGTATTCTGCTACCTTTCCTATCCCCTATTATCCCCCTCCCGTCTCCAACCATCTACCCTCTATACCTCATCTGCTATTGTTCAATTCTCTCCCTTGTTTCCCCCCCTTTCCCCTCACAACCTCTTATATGGAATTTTGTGTAACATTTAGTGTCTCCTACCATTTCCATATGCTTTCCATTCTCTCTCCCTTTCTCTCCCCCCACTCATCTCCATTTAGTGTTAATATTTTCCTCATGCTCTTCTTCCCTGTTCTGTTCTTATTTGCTCTCTTTATATCAAAGAAAACATTTGGCATTTGTTTTTTAACGATTGGCTAGCTTTGCTTAGCATTATATGTTCTAATGCCATCCATTTGCCTTCAAATTCAATGATTTTTGTCATTTTTTAATGCTGCATAATACTCCATTGTGTATAGATGCCCCTTTTTTATCCATTCGCCTATTGAAGGTCATCTAGTTTGGTTCCACAGTTTAGCTATTATGAATTGTGCCGCTATGATCAGTGATGTGGCAGTATCCCTATAGTGCGCTCTTTTAAGATCCTCAGGGAATAGTCCGAGAAGTGAGATAGCTGGGTCAAAGGGTGGATCCTTTCCCTGCTTTCCCAGGTATCTCCATACTGCTTTCCAAATTGGCCTCAACATTTTCCAGTCCCACCAGCAGTGTACAAGTGTACCCTTTTCCCCACATCCTCGCCAACACTTATTGTTGTTTGATTTCATAATGGCTGCCAATCATACTGGAGTGAGATGGTATCTTAGGGTGGTTTTGACTTGAATTTCCCTAACTGCTAGAGATGGTGGGCATGTTTTCATGTTCTTGTTGATGGATTGTATGTCCTCCTCTGTGAAGTTTCTGTTCAGGTCCTTGGCCCATTTGTGGATTGGTTTATTTGTTATCTTATTGTTTAATTTTTGAGTTCTTTGTATATTCTAGATATTAGGGCTCTATCTGAAGTGTGAGGGGTAAAAATTTGTTCCCAAGATGTAGGCTCTCTATTTACCTCTCTTATTGTTTCTCTTGTTCCGAAAAAAAACTTTTTAGTTTAAGTAAGTCCCATTTGTTGATTCTTGTTATTAACTCTTGTGCTATGGCTGTCCTATTAAGGAATTTGGAGCCCAACCCCACAGTATGTACATCGTAGCCAAATTTTTCTTCTATTAGATGCAGTGTCTCTGATTTTATATCTTGCTCCTTGATCCATTTAGAGTTAACTTTTGTGCATGGCGAGAGAAAGGGATTCATTTTCATTTTGTTGCATATGGATTTCCAATTTTCCCTGGACCACTTGTTGAAGATGCTATCCTTCCTCCATTGCAAGCTTTTAGGCCCTTTTTCAAATATAAGAAAGTTGTACTTTTGTGGATTGGTTTCTGTGTCCTCTATTCTGTACCATTGGTCCAGCTGACTTTTGTGATACCAGTACCACGCTGTTTTTGTTACTATTGCTTTGTAGTACAGTTTGAACTCTGTTATCGCTATACATCCTGATTCACACTTCCTGCTTAGAATTGCTATTGCTATTCTGTGTCTATTGTTTTTCCATATGAAATTCATGATTGCTTTATATATTTCTACAAGAAATGCCATTGGGATTTTGATTGGCATTGCATTAAACCTGTAGAGAACTTTGGGTAATATCGCAATTTTGATGATGTTAGTTCTGCCTATACATGAACAGGGTACATTTTTCCATCTTCTAACATCTTCTTCTATCTCTTTCTTTAGAGTTATGTAACTTTCATTGTATAAATCTTTCACCTCTTTTTTTAGGTTGATTCCCAAGTATCTTATTTTCTATGAGGATATTGTGAATGGAGTCGTTTTCCTCATTTCAATTTCAGAAGTTTTGTTGCTGATATACAGGAATGCCTTTGATTTTTTCTTGTTGATTTTATATACTGGCACTTTGCTGAATTCATTTATTAACTCTAGTAGTTTCTTTGCATACCCTTTAGGGTTTGTTAAATATATTATCATGTCATCCTCAAATAGCGAATATTTAAGTTCTTCTTTTTCTATTTTTATGCCTTTAATTTCTTTTGTTTGTCTAATTGCTCTGGCTAGTATTTCAAGAACTAAACTGAATAGAAGTGGTGATAGAGGGCATCTCTGTCTTGTTCCAGATTTTAGAGGGAATGCCTTCAGTTTTTCTCCATTTAGGATGATGCTAGCCTGAGGTTTAGCATATATAGCTTTTACCATGTTGAGGTAAGTTCTTGTTATCCCTAATTTTTATAGTGTTTTGAACATAAAGGAATGCTGTACTTTGTGAAACGCTTTATCTACATCTATCGAGATGATCATATGGTTTTTGTCTTTAAGTCTATTGATGTGGTGGATTACATTTATTGATTTCCATAAATTAATCCAGGCTTGCATCCCAGGGATGAATCCTACTTGATCATGAAACACAATTATTTTGATATGCTTTTGTATTCAATTCACCATGATTTTATTGAGAATTTTTGCATCCAAGTTTATTAGAGGTATTGGTCTGTAGTTTTCTTTCTTTGAAGTGTCTTTGTCTGGTTTTGGAATCAGGGTGATGTTGGCCTCATAGAATGAATTTGGAGGAACTCCTTCTATTTCTATTTTTTGAAATTGCTTGAAAAGTATTGGTATTAATTCTTCTTTGAGGGTTTTGTAGAACTCCACTGTATACCTATCCGGTCCAGGGCTCTTTTTGGTTGGTTGTCTTTTGATGGTTTCTTATTTTTCTTCCTTTGTTATTGGTCTATTTAAATTGTGGGTGTCTTCCTGACTCAATCTTGGCAGATCATATGACTTAAGAAATTTATCGATATCTTCTTTATCTTCTATTTTATTGGAATATAGGGTTTCAAAATACTTTCTAATTATCTTCTGTGTTTCTGTAGTGTGTGTTGTGATATTTCCATCTTTATTCCATATGTTAGTAATTTGAGTTCTCTCTCTTCTTCTCTTCGTTAGCATGGCTAAGGGCCTGTCGAACATATTTATTTTTTCAAAGAACCAACTCTTATTTATTTCAATTTTTACAATGTAGATTTTTTGTTTCAATTTCATTGATTTCTCCTCTAATTTCAATTATTTCTTGTCTTCTACTACATTTGATGTTGTTTTGCTCTTCCTTTTCTAGGTTTTTGAGGTGTAGTGTGAGTTCATTTATTTGTTGTTGTTTTTTTTCTTTTTTTGAGGAAAGAATTACAAGAAATGAATTTCCCTCTTAAAACGGCTTTCATTGTGTCCCATACAAACCGGTATGTTGTGTCTCTATTGTCATTTGTCTCTAAGAATTTTTTTATCTCCTCCTTTATGTCTTCTGTAACCCACTGATCATTCAGTAACATATTGTGCATTTTCCATGTGATGTAGAATTTTTCCTTCCTTTTTTTTTCATTGATTTAAAGTTTCAATCCATTATGATCAGATATGGTGCATGGTATTATCTCCATACCTTTATATTTACTAAGAGTTTCCCTATTGCATAATATATGGTCTATATTGGAGTAGGATCAATGTGCTGCTGAGAAGAACGTGTATCCACTTGATGATGGTTGATATATTTTATATATGTTGGTTACGTCTAGGTTATTGATTGTGCTATTGAGTTCTATAGTATCTTTATTCAGCTTTTGTCTGGAGGAAGGCAAGAGACTTCATCCACTATGACTGCCCTTTTTGCCATTTTAGTTTTGGATGCACACATGGGATCTTTCTTTAGATCCATCAGGTGCTGAGAATCTAAGCCACAGGCTCACACAGGGCCAAGATGCAGATTCAGAAACATCCCTTTCCAAAGCAATTAAGCAAAGAACCACAGGTGATACCCATTTATTTCCATTTGAAAACTGTTTTCTTCAGTCTTCACAAAGGGGTTGCCGGAGGCAAAGACCTTCCTGACATTCAGGGCAACAGACAGGGAAGCAAAAGGCCCAAAGCAGGGTTTCTCCACTGAGACTTTCTTGGTCACACTGATATCTGAGTTTTCTGAGATACTCGCCATTCCCTTCAGCTATCCAGTACATTGCCATGTCACAGTGCTTGGGGTGGTACATATCTTGGACACAAAACCATGAGCGTATTCTAGAGAGTGGCCAGAATTCAGGAAGAAAACAGGAACTTAGGAAGATGGCGAGTGTTGCCCATTTATAAGGCAAGCTGCAGTTCATTCATAAATTGCACAGGATGAATGCTGGGAAGCTTTCTAGTAGACTGGACAAATCCCTTGATGCATTTTCTTTTCTAATGTCTACAACCACGGACACAATGGGATATATAGACACAGAAACACTCGCCTTGTCAAATGACTTACTAGAAACAGTCCACTCCAAAACTAACAAACCACCTTTCCTACCTATTCTGAGAACAGGAGACAAAACAACAAACCCACAACCACACCCACAAAGGCACCTCCTTCCGCCAGTAGGTCTCTGACTATCCAGAGTGTCCTCTGACTGGTGGGCCATGATATATTCCCCCATATTGGGGTGTCCTGTCTCTGATCTGGTCTCCGTGGCCAACTCTGTGATGCTGTCAGAAGCCAGCGATGAGCCACTACCTGCTTTCTCAGGAAAGGCCCCTCTTCAGATCTTCCTGGCATTTGGCCAACCTCACATCAGTATGTACCAAGAAAGACTGACTCTGTCCTTGGTAAATCCAAACAAGTTTGACCACTGGGACTTGCACTGGGACTGGCTTTGGGTGCCTGGCTTCCTGGATCCCATGTTCAGAGAGTTTCATCACCAAGGAAGTAAGTTGAGTTCATTTCCTTCAGGAACTGAATGAGGTCACTACCCTGGCAACCACATTTTCCTAACAGTTCCTTCCGAGGGTCCCATCAGATGGAGGCTGCACCTACTTGCTCTGACATTTTCACAAGTTAGAATGGTATATCAACCATAGGCACCCGGGATCAACTCTCCACACAGGCCTGGTTTGGTCCATCTTCACTACATTAAGAAAAGAGAGGCTGATTCAGACACCTCCTTTCATCATGACCAGGATGTTTTCCATGTAAGATGACTTTTGCTCTCTCAGGTCCCTCATAGCTGCCTACATCTTCTCCAGGGATTATTTCTACATGGACTTTTGATGTTGTCAGCTGGTGGAAGATCCCCTACCTTCCTGTATTGTAAGACCAACTCTGTTCCTGCTCTTCTGTAAATGAGATTGAGGGAACAGTGTATGGTTAGGGTTAATAGCATGTTCGATTTGGGTTAGGAATAATTATGCTGGATGAATAATGGTATTGGGAACCTGTGATATTTATAAGAATATAGACGTGAAATATATGTATGAGAACAGAGATCTAGGAAAGATTTGAAGCCCAGATAGGAATTGAAACCACGATTGGTATACTTAGCTTGAATTATGTTCTGCACCGAGGTCTCAGATAAATTGATATACAATGGCATAGGACCGTGTACCTCGGATGTTTGAATGTAGAAGAGAACATGCAGTCAAAAAGGGATAGTCTGTAGGATTAGGAAGATAGTCAGTAGGTTTAGGAAGAATAGTGAGTATAGGAGTTGGACCAAAAGTTCTTTAGCAATAGGGTTTCAGATAGAGAGTGAATGTAAATGCCAGCACATTTGAAGTTACAGTCACAATGATGAACTGGGGACAATATGTAGAAAAGCAGATATCAATAGGGACATTAAGAAATCAGGCATAGTATAAAGTGAGTGATAGGATTAGATATTTTCAAAAGGCTTGAGGTTGAATATATAATCTTAGGAAAAAAACAAATATGTAGTAACAAAGAGGATTGACATTTGAGAGCATTACTCAACCTGGACAGATGTTTTTAATAATCCATGCTCACTTTCCATTTAGGCTTTGGTACAATCATAAGTGTGACCTTTGCATTTTGTGTCCAGAATACTACTGTGATAAATGTATATGTAGATCAGGTGACATGAGTCTTTCTTCCACCATTATGGGGAGCAATATCCTGAAAACTTATAAATTAGTACTGGGGATACGAAAAGGTGTACCCTGTGTTGATGATTATTCAGATGATGCATGAATAGACCATATTGTGAATAAAGTATATAACTGGTTCCAACTTTAAATAATGGATTGAATTTGCATCTGAAAAAAATATATGAAATCTTATATTGATATACATAAATTCATTCCAACCTGTTATATATCTAATGGTAATATTAGGGTTACAGTTTATCATGAAGAGTGAGTTTTGCTTGAACAATGATAATGGAATCGAAAATAATGTGTTTAGAATGAAGTCAAGTGAAAAGACCAGTAGAGAAATATGGAGGAATACATGTGTTCTGAAATAGTAAGTAATTGAAAGTGAACCAAATGCCTATAAATTTGTGAAGTTGTGAATGAAAAAAATATATCCTATGTTGTACATAAACTGAAGAAATTTTAATGTACCAGTGTTTAATAAAAATGAACTTCAAAATACACATCATGTCCCATAGAAATCTATTTGCATTGATGTTAAACTGGGTCAGTTACAGTAGAAATATTAGGATTTGTAAGCACCATTCACTGAACTTAGTTTTCAGTAGTAGGAAACCAATATGTATTTCAGGTGGTTGAGTATTTCTTAGAATAATCTTGTGTAAAGTTGATTATACACCCAAATACATGAATACGAATGAATTTAGGGAGTGTATAATAAGATACATATATTTCATATTTTGGAAATTCTGGAGAATATATATATATATATATACACACAAATACACACACAAACACACACACACAAATTAATATGTAGAAATATATATGCCAATTGAAATTCATCATAAAATATAATTCATCCACATATCCAAAAATAT
Organism: Callospermophilus lateralis; assembly: GCF_048772815.1. Classification (NCBI taxonomy): domain Eukaryota; kingdom Metazoa; phylum Chordata; class Mammalia; order Rodentia; family Sciuridae; genus Callospermophilus; species Callospermophilus lateralis. The sequence goes on along the minus strand of NW_027513505.1, from coordinate 361,622 downwards.
TCATTTTACTTAACATGGATTTATGTATAATGTTTTTTACTAGGAAGCTCACCCATAGGTTGAATTTTCAGTTCAATCAGTATTTAGGGGGAGTCATCTCTTTTCACAATTTTTATATTCCAATGTCAGTGAGCTCACAAGAATGTACGTGGGATACCAGGTAGGATAGTATATGTGCATAAAAAATACATGTGCTGAATAGGATACAGAGAAAGGGAGACAGGAATTTACATATGTGATAACTTTAAAAACTCATGAAGAAATATTATAATAAAAAGTTGACTAGATTTAAAACACATACTCTTGATAAAGCAGAAGGCAAATACAAGTATACACCATGCTTCCTATGAAAGGACTGTATTTCTATTCAGTTAGGTTTCTTTTTCTCCATCATATTAGGATTAGTAGTCAGATTCTAGTAGGGTATGGGTTGGTGTCAGGGATTCAGTATTTCAAATGGAAAATAGAAAAATTAATCTAATGTGTATGCAAACATGTACTACAGGAACAACTTCCCACTCTCTTCCAGAACAATGGCTTGACATAACCATCACTCCAAGTAAGACACAATTAGAGGAGAGGAGTTAGAAAATCTGTGAATACATATGAGAAATGTAAAATGCTCAGAAGTTCACAACACTGGAAGTAGAAGAACAGTTTCCAAAAGTAAGGGAGAGGGTAAACACTTCACAAACATGGAGCTCTGCTGGCCTAAAGACTTCTTGAGAAACTTCCTCTGTGGTTGGGCACATGAAATATTTGTAATTGTCAGGAAATTTAGTTTCGTTTGTAGTGACACCATGAAATCTGGGTCTGCATCTATGTGACCTGGAGGACATGGTTCCTTATTTTCTAATGAAAATGAGGCAGCAGTTCTGAATTCTCTCTTTGTAGGTAAACTGTGGCCACTGGGAGCTAAGTGTCTTCCCGTGTGGTCTGTGAAGCCATTTGGTCATGCTCCAATTTTCAGGGTGTTTCTTACTCCTGAACTGGGAGTTTCGTATTAGATTCATGAAATACAAGGAGTTCAACTGGGACACAATGATAGAGGGAGTTCTGTCACGTGTGGTTTGTCATGGTCGACAAGAGAATGTACGAACCAGGCTTTAATCCCACATAGCTTTCCCACTTGACTATAGCAACCTGATTCTGAACATTGCCCTGAAACCTCTCCATATAAAAAGATGCCTTTACATATAAGGGTCGGCTGCCTGCACCATGTCAGTCGCAAGTCTTTTGGAAGCCAATGGAAGATCCAGGTGATCCTACCAAAAATATTTATTTACACACCTACAGTCCACTGCTCTATGCCCACTACTCAGCAGGCTCCAACTTACTGGCATCTCTGTTCTACAACATTTTCACGAAACCCAGTCAATCAAGGCACAGTTTGGAACCATCATGATCAGCAACAGGACATTCAAAGTTTATCCAGTGCCACCTGGTCATGGAAATTTCAAAAATTTCATGGTATTTATCTAGCCATTTTTCAAGGATGAAGTTGGAGGCACTGTGGGTTTCAATTAATTCAGGAACCATTAAATGGTGAGGAAGCTCATTTCAATGAAAGCTCTGGAGATCACTCACGGGGAAGGCTTCCCAAAGAGTGGCCAAAAGGTCACATGAATCCAGGCCCATTGAGGTATACAAAGTGAGATCCATGTGTGTTTGTATTCTCAACTAAGGGTCCCAAGTCTTTAAGAGTTAAATCATGTGATATCCTGGCTCAGAATCCCCGAGCACTGTGGAAAGCCATCCTGGGCCTAGATCTCAGATTACAAGGGTAATTCTCATGCGTGACCTCCTAAAATCCCAACACTATTTTTTCCAATACTTCTCTGAGGTCAGTTCCAGAACTCAGTCTCTAAGGGTAATCACACCAGAGTTCAAGCTCCGGTGGACACAGTCATCTCTTCCAACTACCACACAATTGACCACAATTAAAACCAAAACACTCCCATATGGCCCTCATCTCCTTCCATATAGACACTCATCATAACCTCTGGCTGGAGGTTTCCATGAGGGGCGCAGACCAAGACAGTATCCACAATAATATACCTTGCCCCTCATTTGCCTAAAGTCAGGGTGCCCTGGACACGCTTCCTGTTAACCAGGAGTGATCAAATAGGCCTGGTGTTAATACTGTTCTGCTTGTCCAATTTGAGGCCTACTGACTGTCAGATATTGATTCTTTATGTGAATTGGAGTCATGAGAAAACCCAAGCACCTATGGGCTAGCCTCTGCAGGTTTTGAAGAACTCGTTTGACCCAAAGGATACCTATTCTCACTTGATGGAGGTCAGGAACCTTACAGAGGAAGGCGAGAGACTTCATGCCAATGACTGCTCTTTTGGCCATTTTGGTTTTGAATGCACGCATGGGAAATTTCTTTAGATCCCTCAGGTGCTGAGAATCTAAGCCACTGCCTCATACAGAGCCAAGGGGCTGATTCAGACACATCCCTTTTCAAAGCAGTTAAGGAAAGAGCCACATGTATGCCCAATAATTTCCATTTGAAAACTGTTTTCTTCAGGCTTCACAAAAGGGTGGCCTGAGTCAAAGACCTTCCTGAAATTCAGGAAAACAGAACAATAGGTAAGCAAATGGTCCAAAGCAGGGTTGCTCCACTGAGAATTTCCTGGTCACACTGATACTTGAGTTTTCTGAGATGCTTGCCATTTCTTTCAGCTATCCAGTACATGGCCAGTCACAGAGCTTGAAGGTGGTACATATCGTGAACAAAAAACCATGGTCCTATTCTGTAGAGTGGCCAGAATTCAGAAAGAAAACAGGAACTTAGGAATATAGCAGGTATTGCGCATCAATAGGGCAAGCTACAGTCCATTCATAAATGGGGCAATTTGAATGCTGAGAAGCTTTCTACTAGACAGGACACATCCATTGATGCATTCTCTTTTCTAATGCATACAACCACGGACACAGTGAAATACTGAGACATAGAAACACTCGCCATGTCAAAAGACTTACTAGAAACACTAAACTTCAATCCAAACAAACCGACTTTAATACCTATTCTAGGAAAATAAGACAAAACCACAAACCCACAACAACACCCACAAAGGCACCTCCTTCCCCCAAGTAGGTCTGTGACTATCCAGAGTGTCCTCTGACTTGTGGGCCAAAATATGTTCCCCCAAATTGGCCTGTCCTGTCTCAGATCTGGTCTCCTTGGCCAACTCTGTGAAGTTCTCAGTAGCCAGCGGTGAGCCACTACCTGCTTTCTCAGGAAAAGCCCCACTTCAGAGATTTCCTCTCATTTGGCCTTCCTCACATCTGTAGGTACCAACAAAGACTGACTCTGTCCTTGCTGAATCCAAACAAGTGAGACCACTGGGACTGGGACAGGGACTGGCTCTGGGTGCCTGGCTTCCTGGATCCCAAATTCAGAGAGTTCCATCACCAAGGAAGTTAAGTGAGGTCCCTTCCTTCAGAAATTGAATGAGGTCACTGTCTTGGCAACCACTCTGTCCTAACTGTTGCTTTCAAGGGTCCCATGATACGGAGGCTGCCCCTACTTTCTGTGACACTTTCACAAGTTAGAATGGTATATCAACAATAGGCACCCAGGAATAGATCTCCACACAGGCCTAGTTTGGTCCAACTTCTCTACGTTAAGAAGAGAAGCTGATTCATACACAACCTTTTATCCTGACCAGGTTGTTTGCCATGGAAGATGACTTTTGGTCTCTCAGGTCCTTCATAGCTGCCTACCTCTTCTCCAGGGATCATTTCTGCATGTACCTTTGAGGTTCTCAGGAGGTGGAAGATTCCCTACATTTCAGTATTGTAAGATCAACTCTTTCCCTGCTCTTCTGTAAAGTTAGATTGAGGGAACAGTGTATGGTTATGGTTAATAACATGTTCGGTTTGGGTTAGAAATCATTCTGCTGGATGAATAATGGTATTGGGAACTTGCTATGTGTATAAGAATATATAGGTGAAATATATGTATGAAAACAGAAATCTAAGTATGATTTGAAGTCCAGAAGGGCATTGGGCTCTTGATTGGGATATGCAGCTTTGAATTACGTTCTGCAGAGGTGTCTCAATTAAATCGATATACAATGCCATAGGACCTTGTACCTTGGATGAATTAATGTAGAAGGAACATCTAGTCGAAAAGGGATAGTCCGTAGTGAAAGGTTAATAAAATAGGTACTTGTCACTTCCTGTTTTTCTGTTTGCTTAACAAAACACTGTTGAAATCTTGAGAAATGTTTGCTAATCTTGTTTCCAGAATGTTCTGTTCCCAACTGCCAAACTGCAGAATGTACTCCCTCACTCAGTGTCATGCAAACCGCCCACATGCCCTCACCCATTAGTAAACTTCCCTCTCTTCCCTCTCCAAGGAAAGTATATAAGCTGTGCTTAAGGTGTTCTCAGGGCTCTCTGCTCTATTTAAGTGAGTTATGAGCCACAGCATGCTGAACCCCAAATAAACCCATTGCTGTTGCATGAGACAGACTCTTGGTGGTCTCTTCCTTCGACACTCGCCCGACCTTTACATATTGAGGTTCCACCGAGTTCTGGCAGTGGCAGACGAGAGACCCCAATGGGCTCCTCTGGGAGCAAGTAAGGCGCCTCTTTCTGGTTTCAGGTTTCATGTTAGGGCTTGGCAAAATCTCTGGCGATGAAGAGCCTGAGCTCCCTCCGAAGGTGGCTGAGAGACGTGTCACGGAGACACAGGGCACCTCCCTGGGGGACGCCGCAGAAAACTCGGGAAATTAAGGAACAATAGTCTCCTCAACTCAGTGATATTTTGTTTCAGATTCGGTATTGTCATCCCATCGGGTTTTGCCGGCTACTCATTCCTGGTTTCAGTGTTTGACGTCCATTGCCTGTGTTTATGGTCTTGTCTTATCTGTGTCATGTGTCCTTGCTTTTGCTGTTTGTGTACCTTTCATTATGGGACAGAGCAGTTCAATGCCTCTGTCCCTGACCCTTGATAACTGGAACAAAGTCCGCTTAAGAGCTCAGAATCTTTCTTGTTTTAGTAAAATGCTGGACCTGGCAGAATCTCTGTGCCTCAGAATGGCCCACCTTTGAATTCGGATGGCCCCTAGAAGGATCTTTCTACTTCGCACTAATTTAAAAATTCAGAGATATTATCTCAGCCGGGGACACATAGCCATCTGGATCAACAGCCATATATCTTAACTTGGCAGAACATCTGCAAATCTCCTCCTCCATGGGTGAAGCCTTTCCTTGCCCCTGCCTCTGCTCCTACTCCTTCCCCCATGATCTCTCAAAACCTCTCAACCTCCTCCTCCTCCACCCCCTGTTCTCCCCGAGTCACAGATTTGACTCTACTGGACTCTTCTTCCCTTACTAATCCCCTGCCCTTGTCCCCTAACCCACAACACCCTCAAATGGATTTCCCTGCTGCTGACTCAGCCTCTTTACCATTGGAGGAAGCTAAGCCGGTAATAGGGTCTGATAATGGACCGGTGTTCATGGCCCAGGTAAGTCAGGGGTTAGCCAGGAACCAGGGAATTAATTGGAAGTTATATTGTGCTTATAGATACCCGAGTTCAGGACAGGCAGATAGAATAAATTGAACCATTAAAGAGACCTTAAGAAAATTAAACTTAGAGAACAGCATAAAAGATTGGACTATGCTCCTGCCTTATGCAATGTTTCATGCAAGAAATACTCCCTCTGTTTATTTGAGTAACCTTAGCCCCTGTGAAATTCTCTATTGTTGCCCTCCTGCAGTAAGGGACCTAAGCCCGACTCAAAGACCTAACCATTCCATCCACACCCCCTTGCTTGACAGACTTAAAGCTCTAAAAAGAACTCAGTGATACCTGTGTAAACAGCTGGCCACTGCCTACCAAACTGGGGACAAAGGGACTCCACATCGATATCAAGTAAGAGACTTCATCTACGTAAGACGACATCAGGTATCATGCTTGAAACCCCGCTGGAAAGGACCATAGCCGGTGCTACTTATAACACCTCCAGTGGTAAAGGTAGACGGAATCAATTTCTGGATCCATGCCTCTCATCTCAAGCCTGCGCCCTGTCCAGACTCTGGCTGGAAACTGGAAAAGACTGGTAAAACCTTCAAATTGCGTATTCGCCATGTGGATAAGTCTGTGGACTCTCTCCTTGGCCACAAGTAGTCCTAAGCCACATCAGCCCATTCAGCAGTGATGGCTGATCACAAATCCTACTGGAAAAGAAGTATAATCTATCTCGCATACAGCCCCCTGAGGGACCTGGTGGCCATCATTCCTCCCAGACATTTGTCAGCTGGCTATAGGTCTTACCTATTGGGATATCCCTGATGAAGAGGATACCACTAAAATTCCATTAAATTACTTCTGTAGCATAGATAATGGAAACAAACATTATGGATGAAGGGACATGCAAGCCAGATGCAGGTTGGCTACCCTAGATTACTATGTTTGCCGGGCAGACTCTCAAAGCCACAGTCACGGCTGTGTGGGGGGAAAGCCGACTTCTTCTGTAAGTCATGGGGATGTGAGCAAACAGGGGCTACCTGATGGAACCCAAACTCCTCATCAAATTCAGTACACATCATTGGCCATATTACCAATTAGATAAGAAGAACCGATGGCCCCCAGAGGGGTCTCTAGATCCTCAAATTCTGCGTGACCTTTTCCCTCCTTCACTCACATCCTGAGCTATGCTTCTCCAATAGATCCTCACCCTCAGCCTTCTGCTCCAGACACTCTGCTGTCACTCCCACCTCAGCAACCTGATTTCTCCCCTCCAATTACTAGATCAAAAACCCAAACCTCTGCCGGTTCTCAGACCATTGCCTCCTTGCTGAGGCAGCAGTTACTGAAGTACCCCTCCACCCACTCACTCCTCTCTTGTCCTGTCAGTGCCCGCACCGGGTCCCGCCAGGTCTTCTTACCAGCTAAACCAAAGCTCAAACCAGCTGAGGAGAGCCCTCAGTCCCCTATCTAAGATGTAATAAAAATGGCCTTTAAAGTTGGTTTGTCATCACTGAAAACAGTTTACTAATAATTAAAGTCCCTCATATGCGTTTTGAGATACTCACTCCCATCATCCTCTCTGCTCTACCTGTTCTACTGCTCCAGTTTTTGTTGCTAGGAAAATCTCAAACCCGTTTCCCATTATTCTTTTACATCTCTCCTTCCTCATTTTCAGATCCACGGAGCTGATCACAGCCCACCTTCCCCGTCTTCCCCCTCTGCACTAGGCCCACAGAAAAGTCTTAACTGACCTTCTCCAGAAGTCTTCACCATGGCTGACTTTAGGACTTTCAGCAAAAGAGTCCCTATAAAAGAGTTCAATGTAGATAAACTTCCTCTTTTCGTGTTGCCCTGTTCTACTTGGCCAGTGGCTAAAAAAATCAGCACTTCTCAGGTAGACACCCTTTTACTAGTTTTTCACAAAATATGTGAACAAGGCCTCTGTCCTTGAGCTGGGGATTCACAGAGATGGCTACATTTCTAAGATAAAGAAGTTACCAACTGGTCTCCAAAATAAGAAAGGGAAGAAAAAGCTCTCCCCCTCCCAGGTGTCCTTTAAAAGTTAACTTGCCCAGAACAGGGGAAAAACAGGAACAAATACTGCGTTTTTGAACTTCTGCAGACTGTGAGCTTCTGAGCACCTTCCCTTAAATGTTGGGTACAAAATTCTGAAACTACCTAAACTTGAGTTTCAGGGGATTAATTGATTACAACAGAAGCAATGCCCTCTGAATCCGGTTGCAACCAAATAGGACTGTTTCCCTGTCTTTAGTGCTATCTTAGGTGCCTTGCCTTGTCCGTCCTTACAACAGAATAATTCTATATACTTAAACCTTGTTTATGTTTTCATGAAATGATCAACAGATGTGATTAATCGTGTAATGGTGCAGATGTTTCCCAGAGTGCTCTATTATGAAGCAGGTTCATTTGAAGATCAAATAGGGGGACATACAACCAGGTTCCACTGGGAGCATATATCCCTCACTTTAGCCATCATATTAGGAATAGGATTTGCTGCACGGGTGGGCCCAGGAACCACTGCCCTTGTCCATGTGACACAATAAATGACCCAATTAGAAGCAGCAATAGACCAAAACTAAGATATTAGAAACCACCATCATAGCTTTGCATGAAACTTTAACCTCTCTCTCTGAAGTTGTTTTACAGAACAGTTGAGGTTTGGACCTCCTCTTCATTAAAGAAGGGGGCCTTTGTGCTGCATTGAGGGAAGAATGTTGTTTTTATGCCGAACATACTGGAGTTGTAATAAAATCTATGAGTAAATTAAAAAGACACATTAAAGAGCATCAACAAGAGAGAGAGAGAGACCCAACAAGGGTTGTTTGAGTCTTGGTTCACACAGTGCCCCTGGTTAACTACGTTTTTATCAACCCTGGCTGGTCCAATAATAATCCTCATATTATTGCTAACTATAAAACCCTGTTTTCTCAACCGTGTAATTTCTTTTCTCCAGGCTCAAATTGGACGAGTTAAACTTATGGTAATACCCCACTAGGAGACATAGAATGTGAAACCCCCCAATGATAATTTTTATGATTAAAAGTAGCCAGAAAAAGAAGTGAGGAATGAAAGGTTAATAAAATAAGTACTTGTCACTTCCTGTATTTCCCTATGCTTAACAAAAAACTGTTGAAATCTTGAGAAATGCTTGCAAAACTTGTTCCCAAAATGTGCTGTCCCCAACTGCCAAACTACAGAATGTACTCCCTCACCCAGTTGCATGCAAACTGCCCACTCATCGTGACCCATCAATAAACTTCCCTCCCTGCCTTCTCCAGGGAAAGTATACAAACTCTACTTAAGCTATTCTCAGGGCTATCTGCTCTATTAAAGTGAGCTCTGAGCCCCAGCATGCTGGAAACCCAATAAACCTTTTGCTGTATCATGAGTACTCTGTTGGTCGTCTCCTTCTCCGAAGCTTGCCCAACATTTACTTGGATGATTGAATGTAGAAGAGAACATCCAGTGAAAAAGGTATAGTTGGTAGGATTAGGAAGATAGTCAGTAGGTTTAGGAAGAAGAGTGAGTATAGAATTTAGAACAAAAGTTCTTTAGCAATACGGTTTCAGTTAGAGAGTGAATGTAAATGTGAGCACAGTTGAAGAGTCAGTCACAATGATGAACTGGGGAAAATATGTAGGAAAGCAGATATCAATAGAGACATTATGAAATCAGGGAAATTACAAAGTGAGTGACAGGACTAGATATTTTGAAAAGGATTGAGTTTGAATATATAATCTTAGGAAAAAACAAATATGTAGACACCAATAGGATTGATATTTGAGAGCATTAGGCAAATTTCAGGTGCATGAATATTTCTGAGAATAATCTTGTGAATAGTTGATTATAAATCCAGATACATGAACATGAATGAATTTAGGGAGTGTATATGAGACACATATATTTCATTTTTTGAAATATCTGGAGAGTGTGTATATATATATATATATATATATATATATATATATATATATATATATATACACAAACACAAAACACACACAGACAAAAAAGTAGCAATATATATGTCAATCAAAATTCATCATATAATATATATTATCCACAGATCTAAAAATATTCATTTTACTGAACATGGATTTATGTATAATGTTGTTCAACTAGAAAGCTCACCCATATGTTGAATATTCAGTTTCAATGGGGTTTAGTAGGAGTGATCTTTTCTCTCAATTTGTATCTGCCAAGTCAGCCACCTCACAAGAATGTACGTGTGGTACCAGGTAGCCAACCTGATTCTGAACATTGCCCATAAACCTATCCATATAACAAGATGCCTTTACATATAAGGGTCTGGTTGCTGTACCCTGTCAGTCACAAGGCATTTGGAAGCCAATGGCAGATCAACATGGCCCCACCACACATGTTTTATCACACACCTTCACACCACTGCTCTAGGCCCACTAATGAGCAGGCTCCAACTTACTGGCATCACTGTTCTACACAATTTTCATGAAACAAAGTCAGTCAAGGCACTGTCTGGTACACTTATGGTCAGCAACAGGATATCCAAAAGTTCTCCAGTGCCACCTGGTCATGGGAATTTCAAAAATTTCATGGTATTTATCAAGCCATTTGTCGAGGATGAAGTTGGAGGCTCTTTGGGTTTCAATTTATTCAGGAACCATTAAATGTTGAGGAAGCTCATTTCAATGAAAGCTCTAGAGAACACTCACAGGCAAGACTTCCCAAAGTGTGGCCAAAAGGTCACATGAAGCCAGGCCCATTGAGGTCTACCATGTGAGGTCCATGTGTGTTTTGACTCTCAACTGTGGCTGCAAAGTCTTTCAGAATAAAATCATGTGATATCCTGGCTGAGATTCCCAGTGCTCTGGGGAAAGCCACCCTGCACCTAGATCTCAGGTTCCAAGGGCGACTATCATGCATGGCCTAGTAAAAACCAAACACAATTCATGAAAATACTTCTCTGAGGTCAGTTCCAGAATTCATTCTCTAAGAGGAATCACAACAGAGTTCAAGCCCAGGTGGACCCAGTCTTTTCTTCTAAGTGCCACACAAATTACCACAATTCCAAACAAAACGCTCCCACATAACCCTTTTCTTCTTCCATATAGACACTCATCATAACCTCTGGATGGAGGTTTCCATGAGGGGCACAGGACAGGACAGTGTCCAAAATAACCTCCCTTGCCCCTCATTTGCCTAAAGTCAGTGTGGCCTGGAAATCCTGACTGTGAAACAGGAGTGATCAAATCGGCCTGCCGTTAATACAGCTTGGCTTCTCCAATTTGAGGCCTACTGACTGTAGGGTTTAGATTCTTCATGTAAATTGGGGTCATGAGAAAACCCAAGCACCTATGGGATAGCCTCTGCAGGGCTTTGAAGAACTCTTTTGAAACAAAGGATCCCTATTCTCACTTGATGGATGTCAGGAACCTTAGAGAGGAAGGCGAGAGTCTTCATAAACAATGACTGCTCTTTTGGCCATTTTGGTTTTTAATGCACCCATGGGATCTTTCTTTAGATCCATCAGGTGCTGAGAATCTAAGCTACAGCCTAACACAGGGCCAAGAGGCTGATTCAGACACATCCCTTTCCAAAGCAATTAAGCAAAGAGCCACAGGTGTTGCCCATTCATTTCCATTTGAAAACTGTTTTCTTCAGGCTTCACAAAGGGGTGGCCTGAGGCAAAGAACTTCCTGACATTCAGGGCAACAGAACAATAGGTAAGCAAAAGGCCCAAAGCAGGGTTTCTCCACTGAGATTTAATGGTCACACTAATATCTGATTTTTCAGAGATGCTCGCCATTCCTTTGAGCTATCCAGTACATGGTCATGGCACACAGCTTGGAAGTGGTACATACCTTAGACATAAAACCATGAGCCTATTCTGGAGAGGGGCAGAAGTCCAGAAGAAAACTGAAACTTAGGAAGATTGCAGGTGTTACCCATCGAAAAGGCAATCTGAAATCCATTCATAAATTGGACAGGATGAATGCTGGGAAGCATTCTACTAGACAGGACACATCCATTGATGCATTTTCTTTTCTAATATCTGCAACCACGGACACAGTGTGATAGACAGACATAGAAACACTCGCCTTGTCAAATGACTTACTAGAAACAGTTCATTCCACAGCAAAAAAAGCGCCTTGCCTACCTATTCTCTGAACATGAGACAAAACCAGAAACCCACCCCCACACGCACAAAGGCACCTCCTTCCCCCAAGAAGTTCTGTGACTATCCGGACTGTCCTCTGACTGGTGAGCCATACTATATTCCCACGGAATGGCCTGATCTGTCTCAGATCTGGTCTCCTTGGCCAACTCTGTGCAGGTGTCAGGACCCAGAGGTGAGCAACTACCTGCTTTCTCAGGAATGACCCCTCTTTAGAGCTTTCCTGGCATTTGGCCATCCTCACATTAGTAGGTACCAAGAAAGACTGACACTGTCCTTGGTAAATCCAAACAAGTGAGACCACTGGGACTGGGACTGGGACTGGCTCTGGGTGCCTGGCTTCATGAATCCCAAGTTCAGAGATTTCCATCACCAAGGAAGTGAGGTGAGGTCACTTCCTTTAGGAACTGAATGAGGTCACTGCCTTGGCAACCACTTTGTCCTACCAGTGACTTCCAAGTGTCACATGAGAAGGAGGCTGCCCCTACTTTCTGTGACACTTTCACAATTTAGAATGGTATACAACCATAGGCACCCAGAAACAGCTACCCACACAGGCCTGGTTTGGTTCATCTTCTCTAAATTAAGATGTGAGAGGCTGATTCAGACAGAACCCTTCATCCTGAACAGGTTGTTTGCCATTGAACATGACTTTTGTTCCCTCAGGTTCTTCATAGCTGCCTACATCTTCTTCAGTCAACCTTTCTGCATGGAACTTTGAGGTTCTCAGCAGGTGGAAGATCCCCTACTTTCCTGTATTGTAAGACCAACTCTGTCCCTCCTCTCTGTAAATTTAGAATGAGGGAACAGTGTATGGTTAGGGTCAATAACATATTTGACTTGTGTTAGGAATCATTCTGCTGGATGAATAATGGTATTGGGAACCTGCAAAATTTATAAGAATATATATTTGAAATATAAGTATGAAAACATAAATCTAGTTACGATTTGAAGCCAGAAAGGGCATTGGGCCCTTCTTTGGGATATTTAGCTTTGAATTACATTCTGCATTTTAGTCTCAGATAAATCTATACACAATGGAATAAAACCTTGCACCTCAGATGCCTGAATGTCGAAGAGAACATCCAGTCAAAAATGGATAGTCGGTAGGATGTGGAAGATAGTAGGTTTAGGAAGAAGAGTGAGTCTTCGAGTTGGACCAATAGTTTTTTAGCAATAGGGTTTCGTTTAGAGAGTGAATGTAAATGTCAGCATATGTGAAGAGTCAGTCACAATGATGAACTGGGGAAAATATGTAGGAAAGCAGGTCTCAATAGAGACATTAGGAAATCAGACAAATTATAAAATGCGTGATAGGATTAGACATTTTCAACAGGGTTGAGGTTGAATATATAATCATAGGAAGAAACAAATATATAGTCCCCAACAATATTGACACTTGGGAGAATTAGGCATCCTGGACAAGGATGTTTTTAGTAATATATATACTCACTTTCAATTTAGGGTTTGGTACAATCATAAGTGTGACCTTTGCATTTTTGTCCAGAATATTACTGTGATAAAATGTATATGTAGATCAGGTGACATGAGTATTTCTTCCACCATTATGGGAAGCAATATTTTTAAAACCCATAAATTAGTATTGGGTATACAAATAGGTGTACCCTGTGTCAATGAATATAGAGATGATGCATGAATAGATCGTACTGTGAATAAATAATATAACTGGATCCAACTTTAGAAATTGGAATTAGAATAAATTGATATCTGAAAATATACAGGAAATCTTATATTGATATTGGTATACATACATTCATTACAACCAATTATAAGTCTAATGGTAATATTAGGGTTACGGTTTATCATGAAGAGGGTGTGTGAGTTTTCCTTCAAAAGTGATTATGGAAATCGAAAATAATGTGTTTGTTAAGAAGTCTCATGAAACGACCAGTCGAAAAACCTGGAGGACTACATGTGTTTGGAAGCAGGAAGTGATTGAAAGTGAAACAAATGTCTTTAATTTTGAAATTTTGGGTGAAAAATTTATCCATGGATGTGCATAAACTGAAGAAATAGTACTGTACCAGTTTTAAATAAAAATGAACGTCAAAATACACATCATGTCCCATAGGAATCTACTTGCATTGATGTTAAACTTGGTAAGTTACTGTAGAAATATTAGGATTTGTATGCACCTTTCACTGAAGTTTGTTTTCAGTACTAGGAAACAAATAAGTATTTCAGGTGGATGAATATTTCTGAGAATAATCTTGTGCAAAGTTGATTACAAATCCACATACATGAATATGAATGTATTTAGGGAGTGATTAATAAGACACATATATTTCATATTGTGAAAAATCTGGAGAGTATATATATATATATATATATATATATATATATATATATATATATACAAAACACACACAGACATTATAAAATGGCAATATATATGCCAATCGAAATTCATGGTGAAATATATATCATCCATAGATCCCGAAATATTAATTTTAATGAACATGGATTTATGAATAATGTTGTTCAACTAGGAAGGTCACCCATAGGTTGAATTTTAAGATCCAACAGCATTTAGCAGGAGTGATCTCTTCTCATAATTTGTATCTGCCAAGTCAGCCACCTCACAAGAATGTATATGTGATACCAGGTAGGATTCTATATGTGCATATAAAAATACATGTGCTGAATAGGCTACAGAGAAAGGGATACAGGAATTCACATATTCATTAACTTTAAAAACACATGGAGAACTATTTCAATTAAAAATTAACTAGATTTATAACACCTAACCTACATAATGCAAACGGCAAGTCCAACTATACACCATGCCTCTTCTGAACTGCTTGTATTTCTATTCTGTTTGAGTTATTTTTCTCCATCATATTAGGAATAGTAGTCAGAGTCTAGTAGGGTATAGTTTCGTGTCAGGGATTCAGTATTTTGAATGGAAAATTGGAAAATGAATCCAATGTATATTCAAATATGTGCTACACAAAAATCTTCCCACTTTCATCCACAACAATGCCTTGACATTACCTTTGCCACAAGTAAGACACAATTAGAGGAGAAGAGTTAGAAAATACGTGAATACATATCTGGAATGGAATACGCTCAGGATTTCCCAACCTTGGAGGTGATAGAGCAGTTTCCATAAGTAAGGGACATGGTAAACACTCCACAAACATGGAGCTCTGCTGGCCTAAATACTTCTTGAGAAACTGCCTCTGAGGTTGGGCACTTGAAATATATGTTGTTGTCAGGAGCTTTAGCTTCCTTTATAGTGAGCCCATCAAAGCTGGGTCTGCATCTATGTGACCTGGAGGACATGGTTTCTTATTTTCCAATGAACCTGAGGCAGCAGTGCTGAATTCTCTCTTTGTAGGTAAACTGTGGCCACTGGGGGCTAAGTGTCACCCCGTGTGGACTGTGAAGCCATTTGGTCCTCTTCCACTTTCTGTTGTGGTTCTTGCTGCTACACTGGGACTTTGGTATTTGCTTCACGAAATACAACAATTTCAACTGGGACACAGTCCTGGAGAGAGTTCTGTCACTGTGCTGGGTCACGGTCTGCAGGAGAATGCACCAACCAGGCTTCTTTCCCACATAGCTTGCACCATTGACCATGTCAACCTGATTCTGAAAATTGCCCTGAAACCTCTCCATATATCAAAAAGCCTTTACAAATAAGGGTCTGCTGGCTGCACCATGTCCTTCACAAGCCATTTGGTAGCCAATGGCCAAACCACATGGACCTACCACAGATGTTTTATCACACACCTGCACACCTGCCCACCGCTGCTCTAGGCCCACTACTCAGCAGGCTCCAACTTACTGGCATCTTTTTTCTACATTATTTTTATGAAACCCAGTCAATCAAGGCACCCTCTAGTATACTCATGATCAGCAACAGGACACCCAAAGATTCTCCAGTTCCACCTGGTCATGGGATTTTCAAAAAATTCATGGTATTTATCTAGCCATTTTTCAAGGATGAAGTTGGAGGCACTGTGGGTTTCAAGAACCACTAAATGTTGAGGAAGCTCATTTCAATGAAACTCTGGAGAACTCTCATAGGCAAGGCTTCCCAAAGAGTGGCCAAAAGGTCAAATATAGCCAGGCCCATTGAGGCATACGTTGTGAGTTCCATGTGTGTTTTGACTCTCAACTATGGCTACCAAGTCTTTAAGAATAAAATCATGGGATATCTTGGCTGATATTCCCAGTGCTCTGTGGAAAGCCACCCTGGGCCTTGATCTCAGTTTATAAGAGCGACTCTCATGCGTGGCCTCCTAAAATTTCAACACAATTCATGCAATACTTCTCTGAGGTCAGTTCCAAAACTCAGTCTCTAAGGGGATTCACACCAGACTTCAAGCCCAGGTGGACCCTGTCATCTCTTCCAACCGTCACACAAATGACCACAATTAATACCAAAACAATCCCACATTGCCCTCCTCTTCTTCCATAAAGGCACTCATCATAACATCTGGCTGGAGGTTTCAATGAGGGGCACAGCCCAAGACAGTGTCCAAAATAAGCTCCCTTGGCCCTCATTTGCCTAAAGTCAGGGTGGCTTGGACACCCTTCTTGTGCACCAGGAGTGATCTGTAAGGGTAAAAGAAATTGAAATTAAAGTGTAAAAGTTAAAGTGTAAAAGACCGGGTGTTGTAAAGTTTTTAAGCAGCAAGGCTTGAGTTAAAATGTAAAGGACCAGGTATTATTAAGTTCCTATGCTACACGCAAAACCTGAAATTCCTGTAGCTTCTAGGACAATTCCTGGACTACACAGTAAATATTCCCCCTGACCGCCTGGTTTTTTAATAACCTAGGACCCTGTGAGGCCTGGCACATAGGCATTGCAGGGCCTAAACCAATCATTTTGAATGTGTACCCCGCTTTAGAACTGACCTATCACTCCCGCCTTACATGTTCCCACCAATAAATGAACTAATCATGTTTAGGAATTGTTGTTTGATTTTCCCGTGGTGTATGATGATTTCTTAAAGGAGACTGTAATATATGTAAAGTCCCGCCCTGCCCAAAAAGTGTACTTAAGCACTGCTCAACCCCTGCTCGGGGCTCTGGGATGCTCTCCCATCTTGAGTGAGCACGTAGCCCCAGCATGCTGGATTGGATCCTCAATAAACGCCTTTTACTGTTGCATGAGCCTCAGTTTCTTGATGGTCTCTTCCTCCAACATTTGCCGGAACCTTACATTTGGTGCATTGGCCGGGAATCACGCAGCGCAGGACAAGGAGACCTCAACGAACCTTTCTGGGGGTAAGTAAGGCGCCTCTTTCCTTCAAAAATGATTATGGAAATCGAAAATAATGTGTTTGGAAAGAATCTCATGAAAAGAACAGCCAAGAAACATGGAGGAATACATATGTTCTGAAGCAAGAAGTAATTGAAAGTGAATCAAATGCCTGCAGATTTGTGAACTTGTGGATGAAAAGTTATATCCTATGATATCCATCAACTGAAGAAATAGTAATGTACCACTGTTGAATAAAAACGAACTTCAAAATATACATCATGTCCCATAGGATTATACTTGCATTAATGTTAAACTGGGTCAGTTACCATGCAAATATTAGGATTTGTAAGCACAATTCACCGAAGTTTGTTTTCAGTACTGGAAAATAAATATGTATTTTATGTGGATGAATTTTTCTGAGAATAATCTTGTGCAAATTTGATTACAAATCCACATACATGAATATGAATGTATTTAGGGAGTGAATAATAAGACACATATATTTAATATTGTGAAAAATCTGGAGAGTATATATATATAAATATATATATATATATATATATATATATATATATATATATATATATATATTTATTTATAAAGATAAAAACACAGACATTAAAATGTAGCAATATATATGCCAATCAAAATTCATCATGAAATATATATCATCCTCATATCCAAAAATATTCTTTTTACTGAGCATGGATTTATGTATAATGTTGTTCATCTAGGAAATTCACCAATTTGTTGAATTTTCAGTTTCATCAGTATTTAGGGGGAGTGATCTATTTCACAATTTGTATCATCCAAAAACAGTGAGCTCACAAGAATGTATGTGTGATACCAGTTAGGATTCTAAATATGCATAATAAAATACATGAGATGAATAGGCTACAGAGAAAAGGAGACAGAAATTTACATATGTGTTAACTTTAAAAACTCATGGAGAAGTACTACAATGAAAAGTTGACTAGATTTATAACACATACACTTGATAAAGCAGAAGGCAAGTCCTAGTATACACCATGCCACCTATGAATGGCCTGTATTTCTATTCTGTTAGGTTTCTTTTTCTCCATCATATTAGGATTAGTAGTCAGAGTCTAGTAGGGTATGGGTTAGTGTCAGGGATTCAGTATTTCAAATGGAAAATAGGAAAATGAATCTAATGTGTATGCAAATATTTGTTAGACAAAAATCTTCCTACTGTCATCCAAAAAAATGCCTTGATAGTTCCTTCACGACAAGTAATACACAATTAGTGGAGAAGAGTTTGAAAATCTGTGAATATATATCTGGAAAAGAAAATGCTCAGGAGTTCACAACCTTGGAGGTGGTAGAGGAATTTCCAAAAGTAAGGTAAAGGGTAAACACTTCACAAACATGGAGCTCTGGTGGCCTAATTAATTTCTGAGAAACTGCCTCTGAGTTTGGGCCCTTGAAATGTTTGTTGTTGTCAGGAGCTTTCGCTTCCTTTGTAGTGAGACCATCAAAGCTGCGTCAGCATCTATGTGACCTGGATGACATGGTTCCTTATTTGCAATAGAACATGAGGCAGCAGTTCTGAATTCTCTCTTTGTAGGTAAACTGAGGCCACTGGGGTCTAAGTGTCTAACCATGTGGTCTGTGAAGCCATTTGGTCATACTTCACTTTTCGTGGTGTTTCTTACTGCTGCACTGGGAGTTTGGTATTGGCTTCACAAAATACAAAAAGAAAAACTGGGACACAGTGCTATAGAGAGTACTCTCACGTGTAGTGGGTGAGGGTTTGCAGGAGAATGCACCAAAAAGGCTTCTATCCCCAAAAGCTTGCACCCATGTCCATATCAACCTGATTCTGAATATTGCCCTGAAACCTCTCCATATAATAAGGTCCCTTAACTTGTATGGTTCTGCTGGCTGCACCATGTCAGTCACAAGGCATTTGGAAGCCAATGGCAGATCCACATGGCCCCACGACAGATGTTTTATCATACACCTGCCCACCACTGCTCTAGGCCAACTAGTCAGCAGGCCTCAACATTCTGGCATCTCTGTTCTCACCGTTTTCATGAAACCCAGTCAATCAATGCAATGTCTGGTACACTCGTGATCAGCAATAGACATCCAAAGGTTCTCCAGTGCCACCTGTTCATAAGAATTTAAAATATTTCATGGTATTTATCTAGCCAATTTTCAAAGATAAATTTGGAGGCACTGTGGCATTCAATTCATTCGGGAACCATGAAATGGTGAGGAAGCTCATTTCAATTAAAGCTCGGGAGAACTCTCAGAGGCAAGGCTTCCCAAAGAGTGGCCAAAAGGTCACATTAAGCCAGGCCCATTGAGGTCTACAATTGAGGGCCATGTTTGTTTTGACTCTCAACTATGGCTTCCAAGTCTTTCTGAATAAAGTCATGTGATATCCTGGCTGAGATTCCCAGTGCTCTTTGAAAGCTATCCTGGGCCTAGATCTCAGTCTCCAAGGGCAACTCTCATGCGTGGCCTCCTAAAATCCCAACACAATTCATGCCAATACTTCTCTGAGATCTGTTCCAGAACTCAGTCTCTAAGGGGAATCACTCCAGAGTTCAAGCACAGGTGGACCCAGTCATCTCTTCCAACCACCACACAAATGACCACAGTTAAACCAAAACACTCCCACATGGCCCTCATCTTCTTCAATTTAGAGACTCATCATAACCTCTGGCTGGAGGTTTCCATGAAGGGCGCAGCTTAAGACAGTGTCCAATATAAGCTCACATGCCCCTCATTTGCCTAAAGTCAGGGTGGCATGGAAACTCTTCCTGTGAAGCAGGAGTGATCAAATAGGCCTGCCAATAATACTGCTCTACTTCTCCAATTTGAGGCCTATTCTCTGTGGGGTATAGATTCTTTATGTGAATTGGGGTCATGAGAAAACTCAAGCAACTATGGGCTCCCCTCTGCAGGGCTTTGAAGAATCCATTTGAGTGAGTCGAGGAGTTGGACCAAATGTTCTTTAGATATAGAGTTTTGATTAGAGAGTGAGTGTAAATGTCAGCATATGTGAACAGTCAGTCACAGTGATAAACTGGGGAAAATGTGTAGGAAAGCAGATATCAATAGAGACATTAGGAAATAAGGCAAAGTACAAAGTGAGTGATAGGATAAGACATTTTTAACAGGGTTCAGTTTCAATATATAATCTTAGGAAGAAACAAATATGTAGTCACCAATAGGAATGATATTTGAGATCATTAGTTAATCAGGGCATGGATGTTGTTAGTAATACATGCTCACTTTCAATATAGGCTCTGATACAATCATAAGTGTGACCCTTGCATTTTGTTTCAGGAATATTACTGTGATGAAATGTATATGTATATCAGGTGACTACAGTATTTCTTCCACCATTTCTGAAAGCAATATTTTAAAGACTTAAAAATTAGTATTGGGGATACAAATAGGTATACCATCGGTCTACGAATATAGAGATGATGCCTTAATAGACCATACTGTGAATAAATAATATAACTGGTTCTAACGTTAAATAATGGATTGAATTGATATCTGAAAATATATAGGAAATCTTATATTGATATACATACATTCATTCCAACCAGTTATACATCTAATGGTAATATTAGCGTTATGGTTTATCATGAAGAGTGTGTGAGTTTGGCTTCAAAAGTGATTATGGAAATCAATAATACTGTGTTTGGAAAGAATCTCATGAAAAGAACAGTCAAGAAACATGGAGGAATACATGTGTTCTGAAGTAGGAAGTGATTGAAAGTGAACCAAATGCCTATAAATTTGTGAAATTGTGGATGAAAGGATATATCCTATAATGTCCATAAACTGTAGAAATAGTAATGTACCAGTGTCTGAATAAAAATGAACTTCAAAATACACATCATGGTCCCATAGGTGTCTACTTACATTGATGTGAAACTGGTTCAGTCACTGTAGAAATATTACGAATTGTATACACCATTCACTTAATTTACTTTTCAGTACTAGGAAAAAATATGTATTTAAGGTGGATGAATATTTCTAAGAATAATTTTGTGAAAAGTTGATTATAAATCTACATACACACACATGAGTTTACTTAGGGAGTGTATAATAAGACACATATATTTCATATTTTGAAAATCTTAAGAGTATATATCTATATCTATATAGATAGATAGATAAATAAATAGATACACACATACACAGACATTAAAATGTAGTAATATATATGCCATTCGAAATTCATCATGAAATATATATCATCCACGTATCCAAAAATATTCATTTTACTGAACATTTATTTATACATAATATTGTTCATCTAGGAAATTCACCCATAGGTGGAAATTCCAGTTCCATCTGTATTTAGAGGGAGCGATCTCTTCTCACAATTTGTATCTTCCAAAATAAGCGATCTCACAAGAATGTACATGTGATACCAGGTAGAATTCTAAAAATGCATAAAAAAATACATTTGATGAATAGGCTACAGAGAAAGGGAGACAGAAATTTATATATGTGTTAACTTTAAAAACTCATGGAGAAGTATTACAATGAAAAGCTGACTAGATTTATAACACATACCATTGATAAAGCAGAAGGCAAGTCCAAGTATGCACCATGCCTCCTATGAAAGGCCTGTATTTCTATTCTGTTAGGTTTCTTTTTCTCCATCATATTAGGTTTAGTAGTCAGAGTCTAGTAGGGTATGGGTTAGTGTCAGGGATTCAGTATTTCAAATGGAAAATAGGAAAATGAATCTAATATGTATGCAAATATGTGCTACACAAAAATCTTCCCACTCTCAGCCAGAACAATGCTTTGACATTACCTTCGCCCCAAATAAGACACAATTAGTGGAGAAGAGTTAGAAAATCTGTGAATACATATGTGGAAAGGAAAATGCTCAGAACTTCACAAACTTGTAGGAGGTAGAACAGTTTACAAAAAGGGAGAGGGTAAACACTTCACAAACATGGAGCTCTGCTGGCCTAATGACTTTTTGAGAAACTGCCTCTGAGGTTGGGCAGTTGAAATATGTTTTTGTCAGGAGCTTTTGCTTCCTTTGTAGTGAGACCATCAATGCTGGGTCTCCATCTATGTGACCTGGATGACATGGTTCCTTATTTTCTAGTGGACATGAGGCAGCAGTGCTGAATTCTCTATTTGTAGGGAAACTTTGGCCACTGGGGTCTAAGTATCTAACCGTGTTGTCTGTAAAGCCATTTGTTCATGCTCCACTTTCGTGGTGTTTCTTACTGCTGCACTGTGAGTTTTGTATTGGCTTCACGAAATACAAGGAGTTCCACTGGGACACAGTGCTGGAGGATGTACTCTCATATGTGGTGGGTGAGGGTCTGCAGTAAAATGCACCAATGAGGCTTAAATCCCACATAGCTTTTCAACTCGACAATAGCCCCCTTATTCTGATCATTGGCAGGAATCCTCTCCATATAACAAGATGCCTTTACATAGAAGGGTCTGCTGGATGTACCATGTCAGTGACAAGTCATTTCTAAGCCAATGCCAGATGCACGTGGACCCACAACTGATGTTTTTTCACACACCTACACTCCACTGCTTTATGCCCACTAGTCTGCAGGCTCCAACTTACTGGCATCTATGTTCTACAGCATTTTCATGAAACACAGTCAATTAAGGCACTGTCTGGTACAATCATGATTAGCAACAGGACATCCAAATGTTCTCCAGTGCCACCTGGTCATGGTAATTTCAAAAAATTCATGGTATATATCTAGATATTTTTCAATAATGAAGTTGGAGGCACTGTGGGATTCAATTTATACAGGAACCAATAAATGGTTAGGAATCTCATTTCAATGAAAGCTCTGGTGAACTCTCACAGGCAAGGCTTCCCAAAGAGTGGGCAAAAGGTCTCATGAAGCCAGGCCCATTGAGGTCTACAATGTGAGTTGCATGTGTGTTTTGACTCTCAACTATGGCTGGAATCTTTCAGAATAAAATCTTGTGATATCCTGGCTTAGATTCCCAGTGCTCTGTGTAAAGTCACCCTGGGCCAAGATCTCAGATTCCAATGGTGAATCTTATGTGTGGCCTCCTGAAATCCCAACACAATTCATGGCAATACTTCTCTGAGGTCAGTTACACAACTCAGTCTCTAAGGGGAATCACAACAGAGTTCAAGCCCAGGTGGACCCAGGTATCTCTTCCAATTGCTACACAAATGATGACAATTAAAACCAAAACACTCTCACACGGCCCTCTTCATCTTTTATATAGACACTAATCATAACCTCTAGCTGGAGGTTTCCATGAGGGGCACAGCCCAAGACAGTGTCAAAAATAAACTCCCTTGCCCCTCATTTGCCTAAAGTCAGGGTGGCCTGGACAACGTTAGTGTGAAACAGAAGTGATCAAATAGGCCTGCCGTTAATACTACTCCACTTCTCAAATTTGAGGCATACTGACTGTGGGGTATAGATTTTTAGTGTGAATTGGAGTTATAAGAAAACCCAAGCACCTATTGTCTCCCCTCTGCAGCCCTTTGAAGAACTTATTTGACACAAATGATCCCTATTCTCACTTGATGGAGGTCAGGAATCTTACAGAGGAAGGCGAGAGGCATCATCCACAATCACTGATCTTTTTTCCATTTAGGTTTTGGATGCCCACATGGGATCTTTCTTTAGATTCATCAGGTGCTGAAAATCTAAACCACAGGCTCACACAGGGCCAAGAGGCTGATTCAGACACATCCATTTCCAAAGCTATGAAGCAAAGAGCCACAGGTGATGCCCATTCATTTCCATTTTAAAACTGTTTTCTTCAGGCTTCACAAAGGGGTGGCCTGAGGCAAAGACCTTTCTGACATTCAGAGCAACAGAACAATAGGTAATCAAAAGGCGCCAAGCAGGGTTTCTCCACGGAGACTTTCCTGGTTACTCTGATATATGAGTTTTCTGAGATGCTCGCCATTCCCTTCAGCTATCCAGTACATGGCCATGTCACAGAGCTTGGAGGTGGTACATATCTTGTACAAAAATACATGATACTAATTCTGAGAGTGGCCAGAATTCATGAAAAAATGGAAAATTAGGCAGATAGCCGGTGTTGACCATGGATAAGGCAAGCCTCAGTCCATTCATTAATTGGAAAGGATGCATGCTGGGAAGCTTTCTACTAGACAGGACACAACCAATGAGCTATTTTTTTTTCTAATATCTACAAAGAAAAATACAGTGGGATACACAGACATAGAAACAGTCTCCTTGTCAAATGACTTACTGGAAACAGTCCACTCCAAACCAAACAAACCTCCTTTTTTACCTATTCTCAGAACATGAGAAAAAAACCACAAACACAAACCAACACCCACAAATGCAACTTTTTCCCACAAGTAGGTCTGTCACTATCTGGAGTGTCCTCTGACTGGTAGGCCATATGATGTTCCCCAGAAATGGCCTTTCTGTCTCACATCTGGTCTCCTTGGTCAGCTCTGTGAAGTTGTCAGGAGGCAGTGGTGAGCCAATTCCTGTCCTCTCAGGAAAGACCCCTCTTCAGAGCTTTCTTGGTATTTGGCAACCCTTACATCAGTAGGTACCAAGAAAGACTGACTCTGTCCTTAGTGAATCCAAACAAGTGAGCCCACTGCAACTGGGACTGGGACTGGCTCTGGGTGCCTGGCTTCCTGGATCACAAAATTCAGAGAGTTCCATCACCAAGGAAATGAGGTGAGGTCACTACCTTCAGGAAATAAATGAGGTCCCTGTCTTGGCCACCACTTTGTCCTAACAGTTGCGTCCTAGTGTCTCCTGACATGGAGGCTGCCCTACTTCCTGTGATACATTCACAGGTTAGAATGGTATAGAAACCATAGTCACCTGGGAACAGCTCTCCACACAGGCCTGCTTTGGTCCATCTTCCCTGCATTAAAAATAGAGAGGATGACTCAGACACATCCTTTCATCCTGACCATGTTGTTTGCCATGGAATATGACTTTTGTTCTCTCAGGTCTTTCATAGCTGCCAACATCTTCTCCAGGGATTATTTCTGCATGGATTTTGAGGTACTCAGCAGGTGGAAGATCTCCTAACTTCCTGTATTGTAATATCAACTTTATCCCTCCTCTTCTGTAAAGTGAGATTGAGAGAACATTGTATGGTTAGGGTTAATAGCATGTTCCATTTGGCTTAGGAATCATTCTGCTGGATGAATAATGGTATTGGGAACCAGCGATATTTAAATGAATATAGAGGTAAAATATAAGTATGAAAACAGAAATCTAGGTAATATTTTAAGCCCAGAAGGATTTGGGCCCTTGATTGGGATCCTTAGCTTGAGTAATGTTTTGCACCGAGGTCTCAGTTAAATCGATATACAATGGCATAAGACCCTGTACCTCAGATGATTGAATGTAGAAGAGAACATCCAGTGAAAAAGGGATAGTGTGTAGGATTGGAAAGATAGTCAGTAGGTTTAGGAGGAAGAGTGAGTCTAGGATTTGGACCAAAAGTTCTTTAGCAATAGGTTTCGGTTAGAGAGTGAATATTAATGGCACCATATGTGAAAAGTCGGGCACAATGATGAACTGGGAAAAAATATGTAGGAAAGCAGACATCAATAGAGACATTAGGAAATCAGGCAAAGTATAACGTGAGTGATAGGATTAGACATTTTCAACAGGGTTGAGGTTGAATACATAATCTTAAAAAGAAACAAAAATGTAGTCACCAATTGGATTGACATTTGAGAGCATTAGGCAAACTGGGCATGGATGTTTTTAGTGATCCATGTTCACATTCCATTGAGGCTTTATTGCAATCATAACGGTGACCTTTGCATTTTGTGTCCAGAATATTACTGTGATAATATGTATATGTAGATCAGGTGACATGAGTATTTCTTCCACCTTTTCTGGGAGCAATATTTTGAAAACATATGAATTAGTACTGGGGATACTAATAGGTTTACCCTGTGTTGATGAATATAGAGATGATGCATTAATAGACCATACTGTGAAAAAATTATATGACTGGTTCCAAATTTAAATAATGGATTGTTTTAATATCTGAAAATATAGAGGAAATCATATATTGATATACGTACATTAATTCCAACCAGTTATATATCTAATGGTATTATTAGGGTTACCGTTTATCATGAATAGTGTGTGATTTTTGCTTCAAAAATGATTATTCAATCGAAAATAACGTGTTTAGAAAGAAGTCCAGTGAAAAGACCCGTCAAGAAACATGAAGGAATATATGTGTTCCGAAGGAGGAAGTGATTGAAAGTGAACCAAATATTTATAAATTTGTGAACTTGTGAATGAAAGGATATATTTTATGATGTCCATAAACTGAATAAATAATAACGTACCAAGTTTGAATAAAAATGAACTTTAACAAACACATCACATCAAATAGGAATGTATTTGCATTGATGTTAAACTTGGTCAGTTACTCTAGAAATATTAGGATTTGTAAGAACCCTTCCCTGAAGTTAGTTTTCAGTACTAGGAAACAAATATGTATGTCAGTGGATGTATATTTCTGAGAATAAACTTGTTAAAAGTTAATTATAAATCCACATATATGAATATGAATGGATTCAGGCGGTGTATAAGAAGACATATATTTCATATTTTGGAAAATCTGGAGACTATATATATATATATATATATATATATATATATATATATATATAGACACACAAACACACACACATTATAATGTCACAATATATGTGTCAATCGAAATTCATCATGAAAAATAACTCATCCGCATATCCCAAAATATTCATTTTACTGAACATGGATGTATGTAGAATGTTGTTCATCTAGGAAGCTCACCCATGGGTTGAATTTTCTGTACCAACAGCATTTAGGAGGAGTGATCTCTTCTCACAAATAGTATCTGCCAAGTCAGCCACCTCACAAGAATGTACGTGTGAAACCCGGTAGGATTCTATTTGTGCATATAAAAATACATGTGCTTAATAGGCTACAGAGAAAGGGAGACAGGAATTCATATATTTCTTAACTTTAAAAACACATGGAATAGTGTGTAGTGTCCCTCTTTATCCCTTTTGATTAACTTTGGCTTAAAAAAAAAGAATTTTATTGAGAATTTTTGTATATATGTTTGTCAGGAATATTGCTCTGAAGTTTTCTTTCCTTGATGTGTCTTTGTCTGATTTTGGTATGTGAGTGATACTAGCCTCATGAAATGAGTTTGGAGGAGTTCCATGCTTTTCTATTTTATGGAATAATTTGAGGAGTATTGTGATGAATGCTTCTTTGAAGGTCTTGTAGAACTTGACTGAGAATCTGTCTGTTCCTGGGCTTTGCTTCATTGGTAGGCTGTTGACAGCAACTTCTATTTCATTGCTTGAAATTGATTTGTTTAAATTGTTCATGTCCTACTAATTCAGTTTGGGTATATCTCTAAAATTTTATTGATGTCATAATGGTATTTTAATTTATTAGAGTATAAATTTTCAAATTAGTTTTTAATTATTCTCTGTATTTTAGTTGTGTACTCTGTAAAAGTTCGTTTACGATCCTTAATTTTAGTAATTTGAGGTTTTTTTTCTTCATTAGCTTGGTTAAGGATGTGTCAATTTTATTTAGTTTTCGAAGATTAAATTTTGTTTTGTGTCAAAAAAAATAACATATGGAAAAGTATTTCAGCAAATTGAATAGATTTATAACTCCTACCTTATATCATGCAAAAGGCAAGTCCAACTATACACCATGTCCCTTCTGAAATGCTTGTATTTCTATTCTGTTTGGGATATTTTTCTCCATTATATTAGTATTAGTAGTCAGACTCTAGTAGGGTATATGAATGTTTCTGAGAATAATCTTGAGAAAAGATGATTATAAATACACATTCTTGAATATGAAAAATTTAGGAAGTGCAAAATAAGACAAAAATATTCCATATTTTCAAAAATTTGGAGAGTATATCTATATCTATCTATATCTATATCTATATCTATATCTATACACACACACACACACACACACAACACTCACAGACATTAAAAAGTACCAATATAAATGCCAATAGAAATTCATCAGTAAATATATATCATCCACAGATGCAAAAATATTTATTTTACTGAACATGAGTTTATGTATAATGTTGTTCTACTAGGACGCTCTCCTATAGGTTGAATTTTCATTTAAAACAGTTTTAGGAGGAGTGAACTCTTCTCACAATTTGTATTTGCAAAGACAGCCACCTCACAAAAATGTACGTGTGATACCTGGTAGATTCTATATATGCATATAAATATACATGTGTGAATAGGCTACAGAAAAGGGAAACAAGAATTCACATATTTGTTAAATTTAAAAACACATGGAGAATATTTCCATTAAAATTTGACTAGATTTATAACACCTACCTTATATAATGCAAATGTCAAGTCCAACTATACAACATGTCTCCTCTGAAGTGCTTGTATTTCTATTGTGTTGGGTTAATTTTTCCCATTATAATAGGATGAATAGTCTGAGTCTACTAGGTATGGGTTAGTTTCAGGGATTCAGTATTTGAATGGAAAATTGGAAAATGAATCCAATGTGTATGTAAATATATGCTGCACAAATATCCTCCCGCTCTCATCCAGAACAATGCCTTGATATTACCTTCACCCCAAGTAAGACGCAATTAGAGGAGAAGAGTTACAAAATCAGTGAATACATATCTGGAATGGAAAATGCTCAGGAGTTCACAACCTTTGAGGTGGTAGAGGAGTTTCCAAAATTAAGGGACAGGGTAAACACTCCACAAACATGGAGCTCTGCTGGCCTAAAAACTTTTTGAGAAACTGCGTCTGAGCTTCCGCAATTGAAATATATGTTGTTTTCAGATGATTTGGCTTCCTTTGTAGTGAGACCATCAAAGCTGGGTCTGCATCTATGTGACCTGGAGGACATGGTTTCTTATTTTCCAATGAACAAGATGAAGCAGTGCTGAATCCTCTCTTTGTAGGTAATCTGAGGCCACTGGGGACTAAGTGTCTCCCCGTGTGGACTGTGAAGCCATTAGGTCCTCCACCACTTTTTGTGGTGTTTTTCCTGCTGCACTGTGAGTTTGGTATTTGTTTCACGAAATACTAGGACCTAAACTGAGACACAGTGCTGGAGGGAGTTGTGTCACGTGTGGTGGGTCAGGGTCTGCAAGAGAATGCACCAACTAGGCTTCTATCTCTCACAGCTTGCCCCATTGCCCCCTTGTCCATATCAACCTGATTCTTCATTTTCCTCTGAAAATTCTCCATATAACAAGATGCCTTTACATATAAGGGTCTGCTGGCTGCACCATGTCAGTTACAAGCCCTTTGGAATCCAATGGTAGATCCACATGGCCCTACCACAAATGTTGTATCAAACACCTCCCCACCACTGCTCTAGACCCACTACTCAACAGGCTCCAACTTACTGGCATCTCTGTTCTACACCATTTTCATGAAACTCAGTAAATCAAGGCACTGTCTGGTATACTCATGAACAGTAACAGGACATCCAATATTTCTCCAGTGCCACCTGGTCATAGGAATTTCAAAAATTTCATGGTATTTATCTATCCATTTCTCGAGCTAGAAGTTGGAGGCACTGTGGATTTCAATTCATGCAGCAAACATTAAATGGTGAGGAAGCTCATTTCAATGAATTCTCTGGAGAACTCTCACAGGCAAGGCTTCCCAAAGAGTGGACAAAAGGTCACATTAGGCCAGGCCCATTGAGGTCTACAATGTGAGGTCCATGTGTGTTTTGACTCTCAACTATGGCTGCCATTTCTTTAAGAATAAAATGATGTGATATCCTTGCTGAGTTTCCCAGGCCTCTGTGGAAATCCACGCGGGGCCTAGGTCTCAGTTTCCAAGAGCGACTTTCATGCTTGGCCTATTAAAATCCCAACAAAATTCATGGCAATGTTTCTCTGAGTTCAGTTCCAAAACCCAGTCTCTAAGGGGTATCACACCAGAGTTCAAGCCTACGTGTACCCAGTCATTTTTTCCAATGCCACACAAATGACCAAAATTAAAACCAAAACACTCCCACATGGCCCTCATCTTATTCCATATAGGCAATCATCTTAACCTCTGGCTGGAGGTTTCCATGAGGGGCGCAGCCCAAGACAGTGTCCAAAATCAGCTCGTTTGCCCCTCATTTGCCTAACGTCAGGGTAGCCTGGACACAGTTTCTGTGAACCAGGAGTGAACAAATAAGCCTGTCGTTAATACTTCTGTGTTCCTCCAATTTGAGGCCTACTGATTTTAGATATCGATTCTTTAGGTGATTTAGAGTCATGCAAAAACACAAGCACCTCTGCAGGGCTTTGAAGAACTCATTTGACCCAAAGAATCCCTATTCTCATTTGATGGAGTGCAGGAACCTAACAGAGGAAGGCAAGAGACTTCATCCACAATGAATGATATTTTTTGCCATTTTGGTTTTGGAAGCTCACATGGGATCATTCTTAAGATCCATCAGGTGCTGAGAATCTATGTCACAGCCACACACAGGTCCAAGAGGCTGATAAAGACACATCCCTTTCGAAAGCAATTAAGCAAGAGCCACAGGTGAGGCCCATTCATTTCCATTAGAAAACTGTTTTCTTCAGGCTTCACAAAGGGGTGGCCTGAGCAAAGAACTTCCTGACATTCAGTGCAACACAACAATAAGTAAGCAAAAGGCCCAAAGCAGGGTTTCTGCACTGAGACTATCCTGGTCACACTGATATCTGAGTTTTCTGAGATGCTCGCCATTCTCTTCAGCTATCCAGTACATGGTCATGTCACAGAGCTTGGAGGTGGTACATATTTAGGACACAAATCCATGATCCTATTCTGGAGAGTGGCCAGAATTCAAGAAGAAAACAACAACTTAGAAAGATAGCAGGTGTTGCACATCGATAAGACAAGCTGCAGTCCATTCATATATTGGGCAGGATGAATTATGGGAAGATTTATACTAGACAGGACACATCCATTAATGCATTCTCTTTTCTAATGTCTACAACAACGGACACAGTGGGATACACAGAAACAGAAACACTCGCCGTGTCAAATGACTTACTAGAAACTGTCCAGTCCAATCCAAACAAACCGCCTTTCCTATCTATTCTCAGAACATGAGACAAAACAACAAACCCACACCCACTCCCACAAAGGCACCTCCTTCCCCCAAGTAGGTCTGTGACTATCCGGAGTGTCCTCTGACCAGTGGGCCATACAATGTTCCCCCAAAATGGCCTGTCTTCTCTCAGATTGTGTTTCCTTGACCAACTCTGTGAAGATGTCAGGAAAAAGTGGTTAGCCACTATCTGTTTTCTCAGAAATGGTCCACCTTCAGAGCTCTCCTGACATTTGGCCATTCTCACATCATTAGGTACCAAGAAAATTGACTCTGTTCTTGGGAAATCCAAACAAGTGAGCCCACTGGGACTGGGACTGGGACTGCATCTGGGTGCCTGGCTTCTTGGATACCAAGTTCAGAGAGTTCCATCACCAAGGAAATGAGGTATGTCACATTCTTTGGAACTGAATGAGGTCACTGCCTTGGCAACCACTTTGTCCTAACAGTTGCTTCCAAGGGTAACATAAGATGGAGGTTGCCCCTACTTCCTGTGACACTTTCATAAGGTAGAATGTATATCAACAATTGGCACCCGGGAACAGCTCTCCACTAAGGCCTGGTTTGGTCCCTCTTCTCTACAATAAGAAGAGAGATGCAGATTCAGAAACATCCCTTCATTCTGACCAGGTTGTTTGCCATGGAAGATGACTTTTGCTCTCTCAGTTGCTTCATACCTGTGTACAACTTCTCCAGGTATCATTTTTGCATGGACATTTGAGGTTCTCATTAGGTGGAAGGTCCCCAACTTTCCTGTATTGTAAGAACCACTCTGTCCCTGCTCTTCTGTAAAATGATTGAGGGAACAGTGTATACTTGGGGTTAAAAACAGGTTTGATTTGGGTTACGAACGATTCTGTGCGATGAATAATGGTATTGGTAACCTGCAATATTTACAAGAATATAGAGGTGATATATAAGTATGAAAAGAGAAATCTAGGTATGATTTGAAGCCCAGAAGGGTTTTGCCCTTGATTGGGATACTTAGCTTTGAATTATGTTCTGCAAAAATGTCTCAGATAATTCGATATACAATGGCATAGGACTTTGTACATTGGATGATTTAATTTAGAAGAGAACATCCAGTCAAAAAGGGATATTCAGTATAATTAGGAAGAGAGTCGGTAGGTTTAGGAAGAAGAGTGAGTATAGGATTGGGACCAAAAGTTCTTTAGCAATACACTTTTGGTTATAGAGTGAATGTAAATGTCAGCTCATATGAAGAGACAGTCACTATGTTGAACTGGGGAAAATGTACCTGTGATACCTGCAAATGTCACGTCCAACTATACAACATGTCTCCTCTGAAGTGCTTGTATTTCTATTGTGTTGGGTTAATTTTCCCCATTATATTAGGATGAATAGTCTGAGTCTACTGGGTATGGGTTAGTGTCAGGGATTCAGTACTTCGAATGGAAAATTGGAAAATGAATCCAATGTGTATGTAAATATATGCTGCACAAATATCCTCCCGCTCTCATCCAGAAGAATGCCTTGACATTACCTTCACCCCAAGTAAGACACAATTAGAGGAGAAGAGTTACAAAATCAGTGAATACATATCTGGAATGTAAAATGCTCAGGAGCTCACAACCTTGGAGGTGGTAGAGGAGTTTCCAAAACTAAGGGACAGGTAAACACTCCACAAACATGGAGCTCTGCTGGCCTAAAAACTTTTTGATAAACTGCCTCTGAGCTTCCGCACTTGAATTATATGTTGTTTTCAAGAGATTTGGCTTCCTTTGTAGTGAGACCATCAAAGCTGGGTCTGCATCTATGTGACCTGGAGGACATGGTTTCTTATTTTCCAATGAACAAGATGAAGCAGTGCTGAATCCTCTCTTTGTAGGTAAACTGAGGCCACTGAAGACAAATTGTGTCCCCGTGTGGACACTGAAGCCATTTGGTCCTCCTCCACATTTTGTGGTTATTTTTCTGCTGCACTGTGAGTTTGGTATTTGTTTCCCGAAATACTAGGAGCTAAACTGGGACACAGTGCTGGAGGGAGTTCTGTCACGTGTGGTGGGTCAGGGTCTACAAGAGAATGCACCAACTAGGCTTCTATCTCTCACTGCTTGCCCCATTTCCCCCATGTCCATATCAACCTGATTCTTCATTTTCCTCTGAAAACTCTCCATATAACAAGATGCCTTTACATATAAGGGTCTGCTGGCTGCACCATGTCAGTTACAAGCCCTTTGGAATCCAATGGTAGATCCACATGGCCCTACCACGGATGTTTTATCAAACACCTCCCCACCACTGCTCTAGACCCACTACTCAGCAGGCTCCAACTTACTGGCATCTCTGTTCTACACCATTTTCATGAAACTCAGTAAATCAAGGCACTGTCTGGTATACTCATAATCAGCAACAGGACATCCAATGTTTCTCCAGTGCCACCTGGTCATAGGAATTTCAAAAATTTCATGGTATTTATCCAGCCATTTTTCAAGCATGAAGTTGGAGGCACTGTGGGTTTCCATTCATTCAGCAAACATTAAATGGTGAGGAAGCTCATTTCAATGAAATCTCTGGAGAACTCTAAAAGGCAAGGCTTCCCAAAGAGTGGACAAAAGGTCACATTAGGCCAGGCCCATTGAGGTCTACAATGTGAGGTCCATGTGTGTTTTGACTCTCAACTATGGCTGCCATTTCTTTAAGAATAAAATCATGTGATATCCTTGCTGAAATTCCCAGGCCTCTGTGGAAATCCACCCGGGGCCTAGGTCTCAGTTTCCAAGAGTGACTTTCATGCGTGGCCTCTTAAAATCCCAACAAAATTCATGGCAATGCTTCTCTGAGTTCAGTTCCAAAACCCAGTCTCTAAGGGGAATGACACCAGATTTCAAGCCCACGTACACCCAGTCATTTTTTCCAATGCCACACAAATGACCAAAATTAAAACCAAAACACTCCCACATGGCCCTCATCTTATTCCATATAGGCAATCATCTTAACCTCTGGCTGGAGGTTTCCATTAGGGTCGCAGCCCAAGACAGTTTCCAAAATCAGCTCGTTTGCCCCTCATTTGCCTAAAGTCAGGGTAGCCTGGAAACCGTTTCTGTGAATGAGGAGTGAACAAATAAGCCTGCCGTTAATACTTCTGTGTTTCTCCAATTTGAGGCCTACTGAATTTAGGTATCGATTCTTTAGGTGATTTCGAGTCATGCGAAAACACAAGCACCTCTGCAGGGCTTTGAAGAACTCACTTGACCCAAAGAATCCCTATTCTCATTTGATGGAGTGCAGGAACCTAACAGAGGAAAGCAAGAGACTTCATTCACAATGAATGATATTTTTTGCCATTTTGGGTTTGGAAGCTCACATGGGATCATTCTTAAGATCCATCAGGTGCTGAGAATCTAAGTCACAGCCACACACAGGTCCAAGAGTCTGATAAAGACACATCCCTTTCGAAAGCAATTAAGCAAAGAGCCACAGGGGAGGCCCATTCATTTCCATTTGAAAACTGTTTTCTTCAGGCTTCACAAAGGGGTGGCCTGAGGCAAAGACCTTCCTGACATTCAGTGCAACACAACAATAAGTAAGCAAAAGGCCCAAAGCAGGGTTTCTGCACTGAGACTTTCCTGGTCACACTGATATCTGAGTTTTCTGAGATGCTCGCCATTCTCTTCAGCTATCCAGTACGTGGCCATGTCACAGAGCTTGGAGGTGGTACCATTTTGGACACAAATCCATGAGCCTATTCTGGAGAGTGGCCAGAATTCAGGAAGAAAACAACAACTTAGAAAGATAGCAGATGTTGCACATCGATAAGACAAGCTGCAGTCCATTTATATATTGGCAGAATGAATTATGGGAAGATTTATACTAGACAGGACACATCCATTAATGCATTCTCTTTTCTAATGTCTACAACAACGGACACAGTGGAATACACAGAAACAGAAACACTCGCCGTGTCAAATGACTTACTAGAAACTGTCCACTCCAAACCAAACAAACCTACTTTCCTATCTATTCTCAGAACATGAGACAAAACAACAAACCCACACGCACTCCCACAAAGGCACCTCCTTCCCCCAAGTAGGTCTGTGACTATCTGGGGTGTCCTCTGACTGGTGGGCCATACTATGTTCCCCCGAAATGTCCTGTCTTCTCTCCGATCTTGTTTCCTTGAACAACTCTTTGAAGAAGTCAGGAAAAAGTGGTTAGCCACTACCTGTTTTCTCAGGAAAGGTCCATCTTCAGAGCTCTCCTGGCATTTGGCCTTCCTCACATCATTAGGTACCAAGAAAACTGACTCTGTCCTTGGTAAATCCAAACAAGTGAGCCCACTGGGACTGGGACTGGGACTGCCTCTGGCTGCCTGGCTTCTTGGATACCAAGTTCAGAGAGTTCCATCACCAAGGAACTGAGGTATGTCACATTCTTTGGAACTGAATGAGGTCACTGCCTTGGCAACCACTTTGTCCTAACAGTTGCTTCCAAGGGTAACATAAGATGGTGTTTGCCCCTACTTCCTCTGACACTTTCATAAGGTAGAATGTATATCAACCATTGGCACCCGGGAACAGCTCTCCACCCAGGCCTGGTTTGGTCCATGTTCTCTACAATAAGAAGAGAGAGGCCGATTAAGACACATCCCTTCATCCTGACCAGGTTGTTGGCCATGGAAGATGACTTTTGCTCTCTCAGGTGCTTCATACCTGCTTACAACTTCTCCAGGTATGATTTGTGCATGGACATTTGAGGTTCTCTTCATGTGGAAGGTCCCCAACTCTCCTGTATTGTAAGAACCACTCTGTCCCTGCTCTTCTGTAAAATGATTGAGGGAACAGTGTATACTGGGGGTTAAAAACAGGTTTGATTTTGGTTACGTATGACTCTGTGCGATGAATAATGGTATTGGGAACCTGAAATATTTACAAGAATATTGAGGTGAAATATAAGTATGAAAACAGAAATCTAGGTATGATTTGAAGCCCAGAAGGGTTCTGCCCTTGATTGGGATACTGAACTTTGAATTATGTTCTGCAAATTTGTCTCAGATAATTTGATATACAATGGCATAGGACCTTGTACATTGGATGATTGAATTTAGAAGAGAACATCTAGTCAAAAAGGGATATTCAGTAGAATTAGGAAGATAGTCAGTAGGTTTCGGAAGAAGAGTGAGTATAGGATTTGGACCAAAAGTTCTTTAGCAATAGACTTTCAGTTATAGAGTGAAAGTATATTTCAGCACATATGAAGAGTCAGTCACTATGTTGAACTGGGGAAAATATGTAGAAAAGCAGATATCAATAGAAACATTACGAAATCAGGCAAAGTATAAAGTGAGTGATAGAATTAGACATTTTCAACAGGGTTGAGTTTGAATATATAAACTAGGAAAAAACAAAAATGTAGTCACCAATAGGATTGACAATTGACAGCATTAGGCAACCTGGAAATGGATGTTTTTAGAAATCCATGTTCACTTTCCATTTAGGCTTTGGTACAATCATAAGTGTGACCTTTCCATTTTTTGTCCAGAATATTACTGTGATAATGAGGTGACATGAGTAATTCTTTCACCATTTCTGGGAGCAATATATTGAAGATGTAAAATAGAATCGGGGGTAGAAAGAGGTGTACCCTGTTTCTATGAACATAGAGAAAAAGCATGAATAGACCATACTGTGAATAAATAATATAACTTTTTTGAACTTTAAATAATGAATTGAACTGATATCTGAAAAATTAAAGGAAGTCGTATATTGATATACAATCTTCATTCCAACCAGTTATATATCTAATGGAAATATTAATGTTTTGGTTTATCATAAAGAGTGTGTGAGTTTTGCTTCAAAATGATTATGGAAATTCAAAATAATGTGTTTGGAAAGAAGTCTCATGAAAAGACCATTCAAGAAACCCTGACAACACATGTGTTCTGAAGCAAGAAGTGATTAAAGTTGAAACAAATGCCTATTAATTTGTGAACTTGTGGATGAAATGTATATCCTATGATGTGCAAAAACTGAGGAAACAATAATGTAGCAGTGTCGAATACAAATGAATGACAAATTACATATCATGTCCCATAGGAGTCTACTTGCATTGATGTTAGACTGGGTCAGTTACTGTAGAATAATTAGGATTTGTATGCACAATTCACTGAAGTTAGTTTTCAGTACTAGGAAACAAATATGTATTTCAAGTGGATGAATATTTCTGATTATAATCTTGTGAAAAGTTGATTACAAATCCACATACATGAACATGAATGAATTTAGAGAGTGTATATTAGACACATATATTCCATATTTTGAAAAATTTGGAGAGTATATCTATATCTATATCTACATCTATATATATATCTATATCTATCTATCTATCTATCTATCTATCTATATATATATATACACACACACACACGCACACACACACACACACACACACACACAACACTCACAGACATTAAAAAGTACCAATATAAATGCCAATCGAAATTCATCAGTAAATATATATCATCCACAGATGCAAACATATTTATTTTACTGAACATGAGTTTATGTATAATGTTGTTGTACTAGGACGCTCTCCTATAGGTTGAATTTTCATTTCCAACAGCATTTTGGAGGAGTGAACTCTTCTCACAATTTGTATCTGCCAAGACAGCCACCTCACAAAAATGTACATGTGATACCTGGTAGGATTCTATATATGCATATAAATATACATGTGTGAATAGGCTACAGAAAAGGGAAACAAGAATTCACATATTTGTTAAGTTTAAAAACACATGGAGAATATTTCAATTAAAATTTGACTAGATTTATAACTCCTACCTTATATAATACAAATGTCAAGTCCACCTATACAACATGTCTCCTCTGAAGTGCTTGTATTTCTATTGTGTTGGGTTATTTTTCCCCATTATATTAGGATGAACTGTCTAAGTCTACCAGGTATGGGTTAATGTCAGGGATTCAGTACTTCGAATGGAAAATTTGAAAATGAATCCAATGCGTATGTAAATATATGCTGCACAATTTCCTCCCGCTCTCATCCAGAAGAATGCCTTGACATCACCTTCACCCCAAGTAAGACACAATTAGAGGAGAGGAGTTACAAAATCAGTGAATACATATCTGGAATGGAAAATGCTCAGGAGTTCACAACCTTGGAAGTGGTAGAAAAGTTTCCAAAACTAAGGGACAGGGTAAACACTCCACAAACATGGAGCTCTGCTGGCCTAAAAACTTTTTGAGAAACTCCTCTGAGATTCTGCACTTGAAATATATGTTGTTTTCGGGAGATTTGGCTTCCTTTGTAGTGAGACTATGAGAGCTGGGTCTGCATCTATGTGACCTGGAGGACATGGTTTCTTATTTTCCAAAGAACTAGATGAAGCAGTGCTGAATCCTCTCTTTGTAGGTTAACTGATGCCACTGGAGACTAAGTGTCTCCCCGTGTGGACTGTGAAGCCATTTGGTCCTCCTCCACTTTTTGTGGTGTTTTTCCTGCTGCACTGTGAGTTTGGTATTTGTTTCACGAAATACTAGGAGCTAAACTGGGATACAGTGCTGGAGGGAGTTGTGTCACGTGTGGTTGGTCAGGGTCTGCAAGGGAATGCACCAACTAGGCTTCTATCTCTCACAGCTTGGCCCATTGCCCCCTTGTCGATATCAACCTGATTCTTCATTTTCCTCTGAAGACTCTCCATATAACAAGATGCCTTTACATATAAGGGTCTGCTGGCTGCACCATGTCAGTTACAAGCCCTTTGGAATCCAATGGTAGATCCACATGGCCCTACCACGGATGTTTTATCAAACACCTCCCCACCACTGCTCTAGACCCACTACTCAGCAGGCTCCAACTTACTGCCATCCTATTCTACACCATTTTCATGAAACTCCGTAAATCAAGGCACTGTCTGGTATACTCATGATCAGCAACAGGACATCCAATGTTTCTCCAGTGCCACCTGGTCATAGAAATTTCAAAAATTTCATGGTATTTATCCAGCCATTTTTCAAGCATGAAGTTGGAGGCACTGTGGATTTCAATTCATTCAGCAAACATTAAATGGTGAGGAAGCTCATTTCAATGAAATCTGTGGAGAATTCTCACAGGCAAGGCTTTCCAAAGAGTGGTCAAAATGTCACATTAGGCCAGGCCCATTGAGGTATACAATGTGAGGTCCATGTGTGTTTTGACTCTCAACTATGGCTGCCATGTCTTTAAGAATAAAATCATGTGATATCCTTGCTGAGATTCCCAGGCCTCTGTGGAAATCCACCCGGGGCCTAGGTCTCAATTTCCAAGAGCGACTTTCATGCGTGGCCTCTTGAAATCCTAACAAAATTCATGGCAATGCTTCTCTGAGTTCAGTTCTAAAACCCAGTCTCTAATTGGAATCACACCAGAGTTCAAGCCCACGTGGACCCAGTCATTTTTTCCAATGCCACACAAATGACCAAAATTAAAACCGAAACACTCCCACATGGCCCTCATCTTATTCCATATAGTAACTCATCTTAACCTCTGGCTGGAGGTTTCCATGAGGGGTGCAGCCATAGACAGTGTCCAAAATCAGCTCGTTTTCCCCTCATTTGCCTAAAGTCAGGGTGGCCTGGACACCGTTTCTGTGAACCAGCAATGATCAAATAAGCCTGCCGTTAATTTTTCTGTGTTTCTCCAATTTGAGGCCTACTGATTTCAGGAATAGATTCTTTATGTGATTTAAAGTTATTCGAAAACCCAAACACCTCTGCAGAGATTTGAAGAACTCATTTGACCCAAAGAATCCCTATTCTCACTAGATGGAGTTCAGGAACCTAACAGAGGAAGGCAAGAGACTTCATCCACAATGAATGATTTTTTGCCCTTATGGTTTTGGATGCATGCATGGGATCATTCTTTAGATTCATCAGGTGCTGAGAATCTAAGTCACAGCCACACACATGGCCAAGAGGCTGATTCAGACACATCCATTCTCAAAGCAATGAAGCCAGAAGCCACAGGTGATGCCCATTCATTTGTATTTGAAAACTGTTTTCTTCAGGTTTCACAAAGGGGTGGCCTGAGGCAAAGACCTTCCTGACATTCAGTGCAACACAACAATTAGTAAGCAAATTGCCCAAAGCAGGGTTTCTGCACTGAGACTTTCCTGGTCACACTGATATCTGAGTTTTCTGAAATGCTCGCCATTCTCTTCAGCTATCCATTACATGGACATGTCACAGAGCTTGGAGGTGGTACATATTTTGGACACAAAACCATGAGCCTATTCTGGAGAGTGGCCAGAATTCAGGAAGAAAACAGCATCTTAGAAAGATAGTAGGTGTTGCACATCGATAAGACAAGCTGCAGTCCATTCATATATTGGGCAGGATGAATTATGGGAAGACTTATACTAGACAGGACACATCAATTAATGCATTCTCTTTTTAATGTCTACAACAACGGACACATTGGGATACACCGAAACAGAAACACTCGCCTTGTCAAACAACTTACTAGAAACTGTCCACTACAAATCAAACAAACCGCCTTTCCTACCTATTCTCAGAACATGAGACAAAACAACAAACCCACACCCACTCCCACAAAGGCACCTCCTTACCCCAAGTAGGTCTGTGACTATCCGGAGTTTCCTCTGACTGCGGGCCATACTATGTTCCCCCGAAATGGCCTGTCTTCTCTCAGATCTTGTTTCCTTGTTCAACTCTGTGTAGTTGTCAGGAAAAATGGTTAGCCACTACCTGCTTTCTCAGGAAAGGTCCCTCTTTAGAGTTCTCCTGGCATTAGGCCATCCTCACATCAGTAGGTACCAAGAAAACTGACTCTGTCCTTGGTAAATGCAAACAAGTGAGCCCACTGGGACTGGGACTGGGACTGCCTCTGGGTGCCTGGCTTCTTGGATACAAATTTCAGAGAGTTCCATCACCAAGGAAATGAGGTATGTCACATTCTTTGGAACTGAATGAGGTCACTGCCTTGGCAACCACTTTGTCCTAACTGTTGCTTCCAAGGGTCCCATGAGATGGAGGCTTCCCCTACTTCCTGTGACACTTTCACAAGGTAGAATGGTATATCAACCATAGGCACCCAGGAACCGCTCTCCACACAGGCCTGGTTTGGTCCATCTTCTCTACAATAAAAAGAGAGAGGCTGATTCAGACACATCCCTTCATCCTGACCTGGTTATTTGCCATGGAAGATGACTTTTGCTCACTCAGGTCCTTCATACCTGCCTACAACTTCTCCAGGTATCATTTCTGCATGGACCTTTGAGGTTTTCAGCAGGTGGAAGATCCCATAATTTCCTGTATTGTAAGAACCACTGTGTCCCTGCTTTTCTTTAAAATGAGATTGAGGGAACAGTGTGCGCTTAGGGTTAATAACAGGTTTGATTTGGGTTATGAATCATTCTGTGTGATGAATAATGGTATTGGGAACCTGTGATATTTACAAGAATATAGATGTGAAATAAAAGTATGAAAACAAAAATCTAGGTATGATTTGAAGCCCAGAAGGGTTTTCCCCTTGATTGGGATACTTAGCTTTGAATTATGTTCTGCAAAGATGTCTCAGATAATTCGATATTCAAGGGAGTAGGACCTTGTACCTATGATGATTGAATTTAGAAGAGAACATCCAGCCAAAAAGTGATAATCGTTAGGATTAGGAAGATAGTCGATAGCTTTAGGAAGAAGAGTGAGTATAGGATTTGGACCAAAAGTTCTTTACCAGTAGGGTTTCGGTTATGGAGTGAATGTAGATGTCAGTACATATGAAGAGTCAGTCACTATGGTGAACTGGGGAAAATATGTAGAAAAGCAGATATCAATAGAATCATTACAAAATCAGGCAAAGTATAAAGTGAGTGATAGAATTAGTCATTTTCAACAGGGTTGAGTTTGAATATATAAATTAGATGGAAACAAATATGTAGTCACCAACAGGATTGACAATTGATAGCATTAGGCAACCTGGACATGGATGTTTTTGGTAATGTATGTTCACTTTCCATTTAGGCTTTGGTACAATCATAAGAGTGACCTTTCCATTTTTTGTCCAGAATATTACTGTGATAATGAGGTGACATGAGTATTTCTTTCACCATTTCTGGGAGCAATATATTGAATATTTAAAATTAGAATTGGGGGTACAAAGAGGTGTACCCTGTTTCTATGAACATAGAGATAAAGCATGAATAGAACATACTGTGACTAAATAATACAACTTTTTTGAACTTTCAATAATGAATTGAATTGATATCTGAAAAATTAAAGGAAATCATATATTGATACACAATCATTCATTCCAACCA
Organism: Callospermophilus lateralis; assembly: GCF_048772815.1. Lineage (NCBI taxonomy): Eukaryota > Metazoa > Chordata > Mammalia > Rodentia > Sciuridae > Callospermophilus > Callospermophilus lateralis. The sequence continues at coordinate 319,315 of NW_027513505.1, read as the reverse complement.
GTTATATATCTCATGGAAATATTAGTGTTTTGGTTTATCATGAAGAGAGTGTGAGTTTTGCTTCAAAAGTGATTATGGAAATCTAAAATAATGTGCTTGGAAAGAAGTCTCATGAAAAGACCTGTCAAGAAACCCTGACAATACTTGTGTTCTGAAGCAAGAAGTGATTAAAGTTGAAACAAATGCCTATAAATTTGTGAACTTGTGGATGAAGTGTATAACTTAAAATGTGCAAAAACTGAAGAAATAATAATGTACCATTGTTGAATACATATGAACGTCAAATTACATATCATGTCCCATAGGAGTCTACTTGCATTGATGTTAGACTGGGTCAGTTTCTGTAGAATAATGAGGATTTGTATGCCCCATTCACTGAAGTTAGTTTTCAGTACTAGGAAACAATTATGTATTTCAGGTGGATGAATATTTCTGATTATAATCTTGTGAAAAGTTGATTATAAATCCACATACATGAACATGAATGAATTTAGAGGGTTTACATTAGACACATATATTTTATATTTTGAAACATCTGCAGTGTGTACAGATATATTATACACACACAAAAAAAAAAAACACTCACATACATTTAATAGTAGCAATATATATGCCAATCGAAATTCATCAGTAAATATATATCATCCACAGATGCAAAAATATTTATTTTACTGAACATGAATTTATGCATAATGTTCTTCTACTAGGAAGCTCCCCTATAGGTTGAATTTTCAGTTCCAACAGCGTTTAGGAGGAGTGAACTCTTCTCACAGTTTGTATATGCCAAGTCAGCCACCTCAAAAATGTATGTGTGATACCTGGTAGGATTCTATATGTGCATATAAATATACAAGTGTGAATAGGCTAAAGAGAAAGGGAAACAAGAATTCTCGTATTTTTTAAGTTTAAAAACTCAGGGAGAACTTCTTCGATTAAAAATTGACTAGATTTATAACTTTTAACTTATATAATGCAAAACGCAAGTCCAACTATACAACATGCCTCCAATGAACTGCTTGTATTTCTATAGGTTTGGCTTATTTTTCTCTATCATATTAGGATGAGTTGTCTGAGTCTAGTAGGTATGGGTTAGTGTCAGGGATTCAATATTTCAAAATGAAAATTGGAAAATGAATCCAATTTGTATGCATATATATGCTGCACAAATATCCTCCCACTCTCATCCAGAACAATGCCTTGACATTACCTTCACCCCAAGTAAGACACAATTAGAGGAGAAGAGTTAGAAAATCAGTGAACACATATCTGGAATGGAAAATGCTCATGATTTCACAACCTTGGAGGTTGTAGAGGAGTTTCCAAAAGCAAGGGATAGGGTAAACACTCCACAAACATGGAGCTCTGCTGGCCTAAAAGCTTTTTGAGAAACTGCCTCTGAGATAGGGCACTTGAAATATATGTTGTTTTCAGGAGATTTGGCTTTCTTTGTAGTGAGACCATCAAAGCTGGGTCTGCATCTATGAGACCTGGAAGACATTGTTTCTGATATTTCAATGAACATGAGGCAGCAGTGCTGATATTTTTCTTTTTAAGTAAACTGTGGCCTCTGGGGTCTAAGTGTCTCCCCGTTGAACTGTGAAGCCATTTGGCCCTCCTACACTTTTTGTGGGGTTTTTGCTGCTGCACTGGTAGTTTGGTATTTGCTTCATAAAATAGAAGGAGTTCAACTGGGACACAGTGCAGGAGGGAGTTCTATCACGTGTGGTGGGTCAGGGACAGCAGAAAAATGCACCAACCAATCTTCTATCCCTCAAAGCTTGCCCCATTGCATCCTTGTCCATAGCAACCTGATTCTGAACATTGCCCTGAATCCTCTCCATATAACAAGATGCCTTTACTTATAAGGGTCTGCTGGCTGCACCATGTAAGCCACAAGCCATTTGTAAGCCAATGGAAGATCCAAATTGCTCCAACACAGAAGTTTTATCACACTCCTGCCCACCACAACTCTAGGCCCACTTCTCAGGAGGCTGCAACTTACTGGGACCTCTGTTCTACACCATTTTCATAAAACCCAGTCAAGCAAGGCACTGTCAGGTACATCCATGATCAGCAGCAGGACGTCCAAAGGTTCTCTAGTGCAACCTAGTCGTGGGAATTTCAAAAAATTCACGGTATTTATCTAGAAATTTTTCAAGGATGAAGTTGGAGGCACTGTGGGTTTCAATTTATTCAGGAACCATTAAATGGAGAGGAAGATTATTTCAATGAAAGTTCTGGAGAACCCTCACAGGCAAGGCTTCTCAAAGAGTGGACAAAAGGTCACATTTAGCCAGGCCCATTGAGGTCTACAATGTGAGGTCCATGTGTGTTTTGACTCTCAAATATGGCTGCCAAGTCTTTCGAATGAAATCATGTGATACCTTGGCTGAGATTCCCAGTTCTCTGTGCAAAGCCACTCTGGCGCTAGTTCTCAGTTTCCAAGGGTGACTCTCATACATGGGCTCTTTAATCCCAACACAATACATGGCAATACTTTTCTGAGGTCAGATTCTGAACTCAGTCTCTAAGGGGAATCACACCAAAGTTCAAGCCCAGATAGACCCAGTTGTGTCTTCCAACTGCCACACAAATATCCACAATTAAATCCAAAACACTCCCACATGTCACTCATCTTTTCTAAATACACACTCATCATAACCTCTGGCTGGAGGTTTCCATGAGGGGTGCGGCCCAAGACAGTGTCCAAAATAACCACCCTTGCCCCTCATTTGCCTAAAATCAGGGTGGCCTGGACATCCTTCCAGTGAACCAGGAGTGATCAAATTGGCCGGCCATTAAGATGGCACTGCTTCTCCAATTTGAAGCCTACTGACTGTGGGGCTTAGAGTCTTTATGTGATTTGGAGTCATGAGAAAAATCAAGCACTTATGGGCTATCCTCTGCAGGGTTTTGAGGAACACATTTGAACTAAATGATCACTATTCTCACTTGATGAAGGTCAGGAACCTTACAGAGGAATGTGAGAGACTTCATCCAAAATGAATGCTCTTTTGTCCATTTTGGTTTTGGATGCACACATGGGATCTTTCTTTAGATCCATCAGGTGCTAAAAATCTAAGCCGCATCCTCACACAGGGCCAAAAAGCTGATTCAGACACATCCCTTTCCAAAGCAATTAAGCAAAGAGCCAGAGGTGATGCCCTTTCATTTCTGTTTGAAAACTATTTCTTTTGGCTCTACAAAGGTGTGGCCTGAGGCAAAGATGTTCCGGACATTCAGGGCAACAGAACAATTGGTAAGCAAAAGGCCCAAAGCAGGGTTTCTCCATTAGAATTTTCTGGTCACACTCATATCTGAGTTTTCTGAGATGCTCCCATTCCCTTCAGCTATCCAGTACATGGCCAAGTCTCAGAGCTTGGAGGTGGTACATATTTTGGACACAAAAAAATGAGCCTATTCTGGAAATTGGCCAGGATTCAGGAAGAAAACAGGAACTTAGCAAGATTGTAGGAGTTGCCCACGCATAAGTCAAGCCACAGTCCATTCATAAATTGGGCAAGATGAATCTTGGGAAGCTTTCTACTAGTCAGGACACATACAATGATTCATTCTCTTTTCTAATGTCTAAAACCCCGGACACAGTGGGATACACAGACATAGAGACACTGGCCTAGTCAAACGACTTACCAGAAACAGTTCACTCCAAAACAAATAAACTGCCTTTCCTACCTATTCTCAGAACATGAGACAAAACCTCAAACCTACACCCACACACACAAAGGCAGCTCCTTCCCCCAAGTAGGTCTGTGACTATCAGGAGTGTCCTCTGACTGGTGGGCCATACTATGTTCTGATGAAATCGCCTGTCCTGTGTCAGATATGGTCTCATTGGCCCAATCTGTGAAGTTGTCACTAGCCAGCTGTGAGCCACTACCTGCTTTCTCAGGAAAGGCCTCTCTTCAGAGCTTTCCTGACATTTGTCCATCCTCACATCAGTAGGTACTCAGAAAGACTGACTCTGTCCTTGTTAAATCCAAACAAGTGAGACCACTGGGACTGGGAATGGGACTGGCTCTGCGTGCCTGGCTTCCCGGATCCCAAGTTGAGAGAGTTTCATCACCAAGGAAGTGAGGTGAGATTAATCTCTTCAGGAATTTAATGAGGTCACTGCCTTGGCAACCACTTTGTCCTAACAGTTGCTTCCAATAGTTTTATGAGATGGAGGCAGCCCTTACTTCCTGTGACACTTTCAAAAGTTAGAATGGTATATCAACCATAGGCACCCAGGAACAGCTCTCCACACATGCCTGGTATGGTCCATCTTCTCTACATTAAGAAGAGAGAGGCTTATTCAGACAAAACCCTTCATCTTGGAAAGGTTGTTTGAGATGGAAGATAACTTTTTCTCTCTCAGGTCCTTCATAGCTGCCTAATCTTCTCCAGGGATCAAACCTGCATGGACCTTTGAGGTTCTCAGCAGGAGGCAGATCCCCTACATTCCTGTATTGTAAGACGAACTCTGTCCCTGCTCTTCTGTAAAGTTAGGTTGAGGGAAGAGTGTATGGTTAGGGTTATTAACATGTTTGATTTGGATTACGAATCCTTCTGCAGGATGATTAATAGTATTGGGAACCTGTGATATTTATAAGATTATAGAGGTGAAATATAAGTATGAAAACAGAAATGTTGGTAAGATTTGAAGCCCAGAAGGGCATTAGGCCCTTGATTGGGATACTTAGCTTTTAATTACGTTCTACACAGATGTCTCAGATAAATTGATAATCAATGGCATAGGACCTTATACCTTGGATGTTTGATTTTAGAAGAGAACATCCACTCAAATTGAGATAGTCGGTGGGATTAGGAAGATAGTCGGTAGGTTTATAAAAAAAGAGTGAGTATAAAAATTGGACAAAAAGTTCTGTAGCATTAGGGTTTCGGTTATAGAGTGAATGTAAATGTCAGCACATGTGAAGAGTCAGTCACAATGATTAACTGGGGAAAATATGTAGGAAGGAAAATATCAATAGAGACATTACGAAATGAGGCAATTATATAGTGAGTGATAGGATTAGACATTTTCAACAGGGTTGAGATTGAATACATAATCTTAGGAAGAAACAAATATGTAGTCACCAATAGGAATGACATTTGAAAGCATTAGGCAACCTGGACATGGATGTTTTTAGTAAGCCATGTTCACTTTCAATTTAGGATTTGGTACAATCGTAAGTGTGACCTTTGCATTTTGTGCCCAGAAAATTATTGTGATCAAATATATATGTAGATCATATGATGTGTGTATTTCTTCCACCATTTCTGGGAGCAATATTTGAGGACACATAAATTAGTATTGTGGGTACCAAGTTGTGTACCCTGTGTCAATGAATATAGAGATAATGCATGAATAGACCATAGTGTGAATAAATAATATAACTTTTTTCTCTTTAAATAATGGATTGAATTGATATCTTAAAATATATAGGAAATCATATATTGACATACAATCATTCACTCCAACCAGTTACATATATAATGGTAATCTTAGGGTTATTGTTTATCATGAAGTGTGTGTGAGTTTTGTTTCAAAAGTGTTTATGGAAATCGAAAATAATGTGTTTGGAAAGAAGTCTCATGAAAAGACCAGTCAAGAAATATGGAGGAATCCATGTGTTCTGAAGCTGGAATTGATTGAAAGTGAAACAAATGCCTATAACTTTCCTAAATTGTGGATGAAATATATATCCTGTGATGTGCATAAACTGATGAAATAGTAATGTACCAGTGTTGAATAAAAATGAAGGTCAAAGTACACATCATGTCCCATAGGAATCTACTTGCATTGATGTTAAACTGGGTCAGTTACTGTAGAAATATTAGGATTGCATGCATTATTCACCATAGTTAGTTTTATTTCATTTTTATTTATGGTTGTTCAAAACATTACATAGTTGTTGTTATAACATATTTCACACTTTGATTCAAGTGCGTTATAAACTCCCATTTTTACCCCGTGTACAGATTACAGAATCATATCAGTTACACATCTATTGATTCACATATTGCCATACTAGTGTCTATTGAATTCTGCTGCCTTTCCTATCCTCTACTATCCCCCCTCCCCTCCCCGCCCCTCCCCTCTTCTCTCTCTACCGCCTCTACTGTAATAAATTTGTCCCCCTTGTATTATTTTTCTCTTTCTACTCACTTTCTCTTGTATGTAATTTTGTATAACCCTGAGGGTCTCCTTCCAATTCCATGCAATTTTCCTTCTCTCTCCCTTTCTTTTCCACCTCTCATCCCGCTTTAATGTTAATCATCTTGTCATGCTCTTCGTCTCTCCTCTGTTCTTAGTTACTCTCCGTATATCAAAGATGACATTTGGCATTTGTTTTTTAAGGATTGGTTAGCTTCACTTAGCATAATCTGCTCTAATGCCATCCATTTCCCTCCAAATTCTATGATTTTTTTTAATTTTTCAATGCAGAGTAATACTCCATTGTGTATAAATGCCACAGTATTTTATCCATTCTTTCATTGAAGGTTATCTAAGTTGGTTTCACAGTCTTGCTGTTGTGAATTGTTCTGCTATGAACATCGATGTAGCAGTGTCCCTGTAGCATGCTGTTTTTAGGTCTTTAGTGAATAGACTGAGTAGGGGAATAGCTGGGTCAAATGGTGGTTCCATTCCCAGCTTTCCAAGAAATTTTCATACAGCTTTCCAAATTGGCTGCACCAATTTGCAGTCCCACCAGCAATGTAGAAGTGTACCTGTTTCCCCACATCATTGCCAGAACTTGTTGTTTGACTTCATAATGGCTGCCAATCTTACTGGAGTGAGATGGTATCTTAGGGTGGTTTCGATTTGCATTTCTCTGACTGCTGGAGATGGTGAGCATTTTTTCATGTACTTGTTGATTGATTGTAAGTCCTCATCTGATAAGTGTCTGTTGAGGTCCTCAGCCCATTTGTTGATTGGGTTATTTGTTATCTTATTGTCTAATTTTTTGAGTTTTTTGTATACTCTGGATATTAGGGCTCTATCTGAAGTGTGAGGAGTAAAGATTTCTTCCCAGGATGTAGGTTCCCTATTTACCTCTCTTATTGTTTCTTTTGCTGAGAAAAAACTTTTTAGTTTGAGTAAGTCCCATTTGTTGATTCTAGTTATTAACTCTTGTGCTATGGGTGTCCTATTGTGGAATTTGGAGCCCGACCCCACAGTATGTACATCGTAAGCAAATTTTTCTTCTATCAGACACTGTGTCTCTGATTTGATATCAAGCTCCTTGATCCATTTTGAGTTAACTTTTGTGCATGGCAAGAGAAAGGGATTCAGTTTCAATTTGTTACATATGGATTTCCAGTTTTCCCAACACCATTTGTTGAAGATGCTATCCTTCCTCCATTGCATGCTTTTAGCCCCTTTATCAAATATAAGATAGTTGTAGTTTTGTGGATTGGTTTCTGTGTCCTCTATTCAGTACCATTGGTCCACAAGCCTGTTTTGGTACCAGTACCATGCTATTGTTGTTACTATTGCTCTGTAGTATAGTTTGAAGTCTGGTATCGCTATACCGCCTGATTCACACTTCCTGCCTAGCATTGTTTTTGCTATTCTGGGACTTTTACTTTTCCATATGTATTTCATGATTGCTTTCTTTATTTCTACAAGAAATGCCTTTGGGATTTGATTGGCATTGCATTAAACCTATAGAGAAATTTTGGTAATATCACCATTTTGATGATGTTAGTTCTGCCTTTCCATGAACAGGGTATATTTTTACATCTTCTAAGATCTTCTTATATTTCTCTCTTTAGGGTTGTGTAGTTTTCATTGTATGAGACTTTCCCCTCTTTTGTTAGGTTGATTCCCATCTTTTTTTTTTTTTTAGGATATTGTGAATGGAGTGGTTGTTCTCATTTCCATTTCAGAGGATTTGTCCCTGATATAGAGGAATGCCTTTGATTTATGCGTGTTGATTTTATATCCTGCCACTTTGCTGCATTCATTTATTAGCTCTATTAGTTTCTTTGTAGACCCTTTTGGGTCTGCTAGGTATAGAATCATGTCATCTGAAATAGTAATAATTTAAGTTGTTCTTTTCCTATTTTTATGCCTTTAATTTCTTCCGTCTGTCTAATTGCTCTGGCCAGTGTTTCGAGAACTGTATTGAACAGAAGTAGTGAGAGAGGGCATCCCATTCTTGTTCCAGATTTTAGAGGGAATGCCTTCAATTTTTCTAGATTCAGAATGATGCTAGCTTGAGGATTAGCATAGATTGCTTTTACAATATTGAGGTATGATCCTGTTATTCCTAGTTTTTCTAGAGTTTTGAAGATAAAGGGATGCTGTACTTTGTCGAATGCTTTTTGTGCATCTATCGAGATGATCATATGGTTCTTATTTTTAAGTCTATTGATGTGGTGAATAACATTTATTGATTTTCGTATATTGAACAAGCCTTGCATTCCATGGATGAATCCTACTTGATCATGGTGCACAATTTTTTTAATATGTTTTTGTATCTGATTCGCCAGAATTTAATTAGGGATTTTTGCATTTAGATTCCTTAGGGATATTGGTCTGTAGTTTTCTTTGTTTGAAGTGTTTATGTCTGGTGTAGAAATCAGGGTGATATTGGCCTGGTAGAATGAATTTGGAAGATCTCCCTCTTTTTCAATTTCCTGAAATAGCTTGAAAAGTATTGGTATTAGTTCATATTTAAAGGGTTTGTAAAACTCTGCTGTATACCCATACTGTCCTGGTCTTTTCTTAGTTGGTAATCTTTGGATGGTTTCTTCTATTTCCTCAATTGATACTGGTCTGTTTAGGTTGTCTATATCCTCCTGACTCAATCTAGACAGATCATATGACTTAAGAAATTTTTCGATGCTTTCACTATCTTCTATTATATTGGAGTATAACGAATCAAATTAATTTCTGATTATCTTCTGTATTTCAGAAATATCTGCTGTGATTGCCAGGGGGTGACAAATAACTTGTGTAGATTGATACAGCAGGAATGGAAGCCGTTTATTGTAGCATCTGAGCGATATTTATACATTTTATATAGCTTATCTAATTAGCATAAAATAGATCCAGCAGTCAACCAATAAGGAATCTCCACACTTAATGGCTTGCTTTTGTTACTTCACAAACCACTCTCTATGGCATTTTTCCAGGCGCCATCCAGACTTGTTTACAGACCCTAACATTTCTCTGGCAAAATACCAGGTGCCATCCTGACTTGTTTATATACCTTAACATGTGATGTTGCCCTTTTCATCCCGTATGCTAGTAATTTGAGTTTTCTCTCTTCTTCTCTTCATTAGCATGGCTAAGGGTCTGTCGATTTTATTTATTTTTTCAAAGAACCAACTTTTAGTTTTCTCAATTTTTTCAATTGTTTCTTTTGTTTCGATTTCATTAATTTCAGCTTTGATTTTAATTAAATCTTACCTTCTACTTATTTTGCTGTTGTTTTCCTCTTCTTTTTCTAGGATTCTGAGATGAAGTATGACATCATTTATTTGTTTTGTTTTTTTTTTTCTTTTTTTAAGGAATGAAATCCAAGCAATGAATTTTCCTCTTAGAACGGATTTCAGTGTGTCCCATAGATTCTGATATGCTGTGCCTGTGTTTTCATTTATCTCTAAGAATTTTTTAATTTTCTCCTTGATGTCTTCTATAACCCATTGATCATTCAGTAACCTATTGTTCATTCTCCAAGTGATGAATGATTTTTCCTTCCTTCGTTTATCATTGATTTTTAGTTTATATTAGATTATGATCAGATAAGATGCATGGTATTATCTCTACTTCTTTATATTGTCTAAGAATTGCCCTGTGACATAATATATGATCTATTTTTGAGAAGGATCCATGTGCTGCTGAGGAAAAATGTAACTGCTTGATGTTGAGGAGTATATTCGATATATGTCAATTAAGTCTAGGTTATTAATTGTGTTATTGAGTTCTATAGTTTTCTATTTCAACTTTTGTTTGGAAGACCTGTCCAGTGGTGAGAGAGGTGTGTTGAAGTCTCCCATGATTATTGTATGGTGGTCTATTAGACTCTTGATCTTGAGAAAAGTTTTTTTGATGGACATAGCTGCACCATTGTTTGCGGCATATATATATTTATAATGGTTATGTCTTGTTGGTGTATGGTTCTCTTGAGCAGTATGTAGTGTCCCTCTTTATCCCTTTTGATTAACTTTGGCTTGAAATCTATTTTATTTGAAATGAGTATGGACACTCCTGCTTGTTTCCGAAGTCCATATAAGTGATATGATTTTTCCCAACCTTTCACCTTCAGTCTATGTATGTCTTTTCCTATCAAATGCGTCTCCTGTAGACAGCATATTATTGGGTCTTGTGTTGTGATCCATTCTACTAGCCTGTGTCTCTTAATTGGTGAGTTTAAGCCATTAACATTTACGGTTATTATTGAGATAATGGTTGTTCTTCCAGCCCTATTTGTTTATTTATGTTATTAAACATGGATTCTTATCTAAATTGATTATTTCCCCCTTTTACTGTACTACCTCCCACTGTTGGTTTTTATTGTTATTTTCCATTTCCTCTTCCTGTAATATTTTGCCGATGATGTTTTGAAGAGATGGTTTTCTAGCTACAATTTCTTTTAACTTTTTTTTTAACATAGAAGGTTATGATTTTATCTTCCATCCTGATGCTTAATTTCGCTGGATACACAATTCTTGGTTGGAATCCATTTTCTTTCAGTGTTTGAAAAATGTTAATCCAGGATCTTCTAGCTTTCAGAGTCTGTGTTGAAAGATCAGCTGTTATCCTGATTGGTTTACCCCTAAATGTAATCTGTTTTTTTTTCTCTTGTAGCATTTAAAATTCTCTCCTTATTGTGTACGTTGGGCATCTTCATTATAATGTGTCTAGGTGTGGATCTCTTATGATTTTGCACATTCGGCGTCCTGTAGGCTTCTAGGACTTGGGAGTCAGTCTGATTCTTCAAGTCTGGGAAGTTTTCTCGTATTATTTCATTGAATACATTGCTCATTGCTTTGGTTTGGACCTCTATACCTTCCTGTATTCCAATGACTCTTAAGTTTGGTCTCTTTATGTTATCCCGTATTTCTTGGATATTCTGTTCATGGTTTCTTAACAGTCTTGCTGAGCTGTCTATGTTCTTTTCAAGTTGGAATACTTTGTCTTCATTGTCTGATGTTCTATCTTCTAAGTGTTCTACTCTGCTGGTAGTATTCTCAATTGAGTTTTTAAGTTGGTTTATTGCTTTCTGCATTTCTAGGATTTCTGTTTGTTATTTTTTACAACCTCTATCTCCCTGTATAGCTGATCTTTTGCTTCTTGGATTTGTTTATGTAATTCATTGTCGAAGTGATTTTTCATTGTCTGATTTTGCTGTCTAATGTCTTCCTTGAGACTCCAGATCATCTGAAGCATGTATATCCTGAGTTCTTTATCTGACATTCCATTTACTGCAGTTATTACCTCTTCTAAAGTTGTGCTGACCTGCATTGCTTGTGGTCCTTTTTTCCTTGTCTTATCATACTACTCGCTTTTCTTTCTGCTTGGTGAAACTGTTGTGATTTTGAAATTTTCCTCCTATATATTTATATTGCTCTTGTATAGATGCAAAGTCTCCCTTGCATGGGCGCAGGGGGGCTGTGCTGCTCCTCCAATTAGGGTGATCTAACTACCTTGCTGATGGGCCGCTGGGCTTGTTTTCCTGATCGGTTGCAGGTCTGCCTACCATGCAGGCGCGGGAGGCGGCTCTGCTCTGCCCCTCTTCCAATTGGTGTCACGTGTCTACCAGGCCCGTGGACCCCTGGGGTGTTCTGCCGATCAGTCGCAGGTCTGCCTACCTTGTAGGTGCTGGCGGCGGCTCTGCTCTGCCCCTACTCCAATTGGGGTGACGTGACTACCATGCAGGTGTGTTGCTGGGCCTGTTCCGCTAGTTTGTCGCAGGTCTGCCTACCTTGCGGGCACGGGCAACGGATCTGCTCTGCTCCTATTCCAAATGGGGTGAAGTGTTTGCCGCTCCGGCAGGGCGATGGTCCTCTTCTGCCAGTCAGGTGCAGGTGTGCCTACCTTGCGGGTGTGGGTGATGGCTCTGCTCTGCCACTACTCCATTTGGGGGGTCGTGACTACCATGCCGGCAGGTTGTTGGGCCTGTTCTGGGTGCGGGCGAAGGCTCTGCTCTGCCCCTACTAATATTGGGGTGACCTGACTACCATGCCGGTGGGCCACTGGGATTGTACTAGGTGAGGGAGAAGGCTCTGCTCTGCAACTATTCCAATTCGGGTGATTTGACTACCACGCCTGCGGGTCACTGGGCCTGTTCTGGGCAAGGGCGGCGGCTCTGCTCTGCCTCTATTCCAATTGGGGTGACGTGACTACCATGCAGGTGTGTCGCTGGGCCTGTTCCGGGCGTGGGCGGCGGCTCTGCTCTGCCCCTCTGGCTTGATGACAAAGTGAGAGAGACCCGGGTGTTTGTGACTCACTTTCTTTACCAGGAGACCAACTGTTTCTGTCACCGATGGTATCAATGAAGTTATCTCCTCTGCTGCTTTCTGACGACATCAGATCTCTGCCATGTTGGTATCCCATGCAAAAGGCAGCATTTTGTTCCCTTTGCTGGGTGACTAAAGCAATGGGTGAGTTCTGACCGGCACTCACAAGCCCCGTCTCAATCCTGTTGCACTCCCTATGAAGGCTCGGATGATATTTACCTCCACAGTATTCAGCAAGACCCGGACCGAGAAGCAGTTTCCGCAGGTTCTTTAGCCCAGGGCCAGATCAGTTCCGGGAGGCGGAATTCGGCCGCTCTGGGCTCGGTGTATGTTCTAATAGAAGCAGGCTCCAAGACGCAGTTTCTGCGGGTTCTTTAGCACTGAGCCTGAGTAATTTGTCTGCAAGACAAAGGTGAATGGCATCCTGAAATTACCGGTTCTATAGCTGAATAAGCTGCGATCAGTCGAAAACAGGGATGGTGACGTCACCTCTCCAAGATGGTGGCCGCTGGGTTCCTCTGTGGTCTGACTGGTGCGGAGAAACGAGTTGGACTGCATGCTTCCCCGTCTCAAACCCAGAATTCAGCACTGAGCACAGTGATTGCATACCTGGCAGGAGCCCACAGTATCTGTAACACTGTATATTTGCGTTGCTATCTCGTCGTTTCCCAGCACGCACCACAGACTCTAGCCACGGAGCGATTTCCTGAATAAGCCACATGACCTTCTGTGAGGACAAATCACTCGCGTTTGAGTTCCCGTAGCTGATCCTCGTGAGATGGAAATATGTACACTAGGTTTTGGAGAACCACAATTTTGCTGGAAATTCCTAACAAGATAGGTTTTAGCCATTCTAACTCGTCATTCTCCCGCACAGTCACGCGGTATATGGGGGTGATGCACTCCCTTCGCAGCCATCATATGATCCCCTGAAGTTAGTTTTCAGTACTAGGAAACAAATAAGTATTTCAGGTGGATGAATATTTCTGAGAAAAATCTTTTGAAAAGTTGATTATAAATCCACATACATGAATATGAATGAATTTAGGGAGTGTATAATAAGAAAAATATACTTCATATTTTGAAAAATCTGCAGAGTGAAAAAAAAAAATATATATATATGTATATATATACATACACACAGAGACATTAAAAAAGTAGCATTATGTATGCCAATCGAAATTCACCATGAAATATATTTCATCCACAGATCCAAAAATATTCATTTTAATGAACATGGAGTTATGTCGTTCAACTAAGAAGCTCACCCGTATCTTGAATTTTTGGTTCCAACAGCATTTAGTAGGAGTGATCTCTTCTCACAATTTGTATCTGCCAAGCCAGCCACCTCACAAAATGTACGAGTTATACCAGGTAGAATTCGATATGTGCATATAAAAATACATGTGATGAATAGGCTACAGAGAAAGGGAGACAGTTATTCACATATTTGTTAACTTTTAAAACACATGGAGGACTATTTCAATTAAAATTCGCTAGATTTATAACACCTACCATTTATCATACGAAAGGCAAGTCCAACTATACACCATGCCTCCTGTGAACCTCTTGTATTTCTATTCTGTTTGGGTTATTTTTCTCCATAATATTAGGATTAGAAGTCAAAGTCTATTAGGGTATGTGTTAGTGTCAGGGATTCAGTATTTCGATAGGAAAATTTGAAAATGTATCCAATGTATATGCAAATATGTGCTACACAAAAAACTTCCCACTCTCATTCATAAAAATGCCTTGACATTACCTTCGCCCCACATAAGACACAATTAGAGGAGAGGAGTTAGAAAATCTGTGAATACATATGTGGAATGGAAAATGCTCAGGAGTTCACAAATTTGGAGGTGGTAGAGGAGTTTCCAAAAGTAAGGGACAGGGTAAACACTCCACAAACATGAAGTTCTGCCAGCCTGACATCTGGAGAAACTGCCTCTAAGGTTGGGCAATGAAATATATGCTGTTGTCAGGAGCATTAGCTTCATTTGGAGTGAGACCATCAAAGCTGGGTCTTCATCTATGTGACATGAATGACATTGTTTCTTATTTTCCAATGAACATGAGGCATCAGTGCTGAATTTTCTATTTGTATGTAACTTGTGGCCACTGGGGTCTAAGTGTCTCCCCGTGTGGACTGTAAATCCATTTGGTCATCCTCCACTATTCGTGGTGTTTCTTGCTGCTGCACTGGGAGTTTGGAATTTGCTTCATGAAATACAAGGAGTTCAACAGGGACACAGTGCTGAAGTGAGTTCTGTCAATTGTGGTGGGTCGGGTTCTGCAGGAGAATGCACCAACCAGGCTTCTATCCCACATTGCTTGCCCCATTGACCATAGCAACCTGATTCTGAACATTGCCCTGAAACCTCTCCATATAACAATATGCTTTTACATATAAGAGTCTACTGGCTTCAAAATGTCAGTCACAATCCATTTGCAAGCCAATGGCAGATCCACATGGCCCAACACAGATGTTTTATCACACACCTGCCAACCACTGCTCTAGGACAACTACTCAACAGGATCCAACTTACTGGCATCTCTGTTCTACACCATTTTCATAAAACCAAGTCAATCAAGGCACTGTCTTACATACTCATGATCAGCAACAGGACATCCAAATGTTCTCCAGTGCCTCCCAGTCATGGGAATTTCAAAAATTTTTATGGTATTTATCTAGCCAATTTTCAAGGAAGAAGTTGGAGGCACTGTGGGTTTCAATTTATTCAGGAACCATTAAATGGTGAGTAAGTTCATTTCAATGAAAACTCTGGAGAATTCTCACAGGCAAGGCTTCCCAAAGAGTGGCCAAAATGTCAGATTAAGCCAGGCCCATTGAGGTCTACAATGTGAGGTCCATGTGTGTTTTGACTCTCAAAAATGGCTGCCAAGTCTTTAAGAATAAAATCATGTGATATCCTGGCTGAGATTCCCTGTGATCTGTGAAAAGTCAACTTGGGCCTAGATGTCTTTCCAAGGGCAACTCTCATGCATGGCCATCTAAAATCCCAACACAATTCATGGCAATACTTCTCTGAGATCAGTACCACAACTCAGTCTCTAAGGGGAATCACACCAGGGTGATGATGACCCAGTCATCTCTTCAAACCACCATTCAAATGTCCACAATTAAAACCCAAACACTCCCACATGGCCCAAATTTTCTTCCATATATACACTCATCATAACCTGTGGCTGGAGGTTTCCATGAGGGGAGCAGCCCACGTCAGTGTCCAAAATAAGCTTCCTGCACCTCATTTGCCTAAAGTCAGGGTGGCATGGACACCCTTCCTGTAAACCAGGAGTGATCAAATAGGCCTTCCTTTAATACTGCTTAGCTTCTCCAACTTGAGGCCTACTGACTTTGAGGTTTAGATTCTTTAAGTGAATTGGAGTCATGAGAAAAACAAGCACCTATGGGCTAGCCTCTGCTGGGTTTTGAAGAACTCATTTGACCCAAAGGATCCCTGTTCTCACTTGATGGATGTCAGGAACCTACCAGAGGAAGGCAAGAGAGTTAATCAACAATATCTGATCTTTTTGCCATTTTGGTTTTCGATGCATGCATGGGATGTATCTTTAGATCCATCAGGTGCTGAGAATCTAAGCCTCAGCCTCACACAGGGCCAAGAGACTGATTCAGACATATCCCTTTTCAAAGCAATTAAGCATGGATCCACACGTGATGCCCATTCATTTGCATTTGAAAACTGTTTTCTTCAGGCTTCACAAAGTGGTGGCTTGAGGCAAAGTTCTTCCTGACATTCAGGGCAACATAACAATAGGTAAGCAAAAGGACCAAAGCAGGGTTTCTCCACTGAGACTTTCCTGGTCAACTGATATCTGAGATTTCTGAGATGCTAGCCATTCCCTTCAACTATCTAGTACATGGCCATGTCACAGATATTGGAGGTGGTACATATCTTGGACACAAAACCATGATACTATTCTGGAGTGTTGCCAGAATTGAAGGAGAAAACAGGAAATTATGAAGCTAGTAGGTGTTGCCCATCCATAAGGCAAGCCTGATTCCACTCATATATTGGGCACAATGAATGCTGGCAAGCTTTCTAGTAGACAGGAAACATCCATTGATGCCTTCTCTCTTCTAATGTCTACAATCATGAACACAGTGGGATACACAGACACTCGCCTTGTCAAAGGACTTACTAAAAGTAGTCCACTCCAAACCAAACAAACTGCCTTTCCCACCTATTCTGAGAACTTGAGACAAAACCACAAAATCACACCCACACCCACAAAGGCACCTCCTTCCCCCAAGTAGGTCTGTGACTCTCCGGAGTGTCCTCTGACTGGTGGGCCATACTATGTTTCCCCAAAATGACCTCTCCTGTCTCAGTTCTGGTCTGCTTGGCCAACTCTGTGAAGTTGTCAAGAGCCAGTGGTGAGACACTACCTGCTTTCTGAGGAAAAGCGCTCTTCAAAGGTTTCCTGGCATTTGGCCATCCTCACATCTGTAGGTTCAAAGAAAGACTGACTCTGTCCTTGGTAAATCCAAACATATGAGACCACTGGGACTGGGACAGGGACTGTGTCTGGGTTCCTGGCTTTCTGGATCCCAAGTTCAGAGAGTTTCATCACCAAGGAAGTGAGGTGAGGTCACTTCCTTCAGGATCTGAATTACATCACTGCCTTGGCAACCACTTTGCCCTAACAGTTGCTTCCAAAAGTCCCATTAGGTGGAGGCTGCCCCTGTTTTCCTGTAACACTTTCACAAGTTAGAATGTTATATCAATCATAAGCACCCCGGAACAGCTCTCCACACAGAACTGGTTTGGTCCATCTTGTATACATTAAGAAGAGAGAGTGATTCAGACACAACCCTTCAACCCGACCAGGATGACTGCCATGGAAGATGACTTTTGCTTTCTGAGGTATTTCATAGCTGCCTTCATCTTCACCAGGGATCATTTCTGCATGAACATTTGAGGTTCTCAGCAGGTGAAGATACCCTACATTCCTGTATTTTAAAACCAACTCTGTCCCTGCTCTTCGGTAAAGTTAGTGTATGGTTAGGGTTCATTATATGTTTGATTTGGGTTAGGAATCATTCTGCAGGATGAATAAAGGGATTGGGTACCTGCGATATTTATAAGAATATATAAGTGAAATATATGTATGAAAACGGAAATCTAAGAAAGATTTGAAGCCCAGAAGGGCATTGGGCCCTTGATTGGGATACATAGTGTTGAATTACGTTCTGTACAATTGTCTCAGTTAAATCGATATACAATGGCATAGGACCTTGTACCTTGGATGATTGAATGTAGAAGAGAACATCCAGTTAAAAAGGGATAGTCGGTAGGATTAGAAAGATAGTCGGTAGGTTTAGGAAGAAGAGTGAGAATATGATTTGGAATAAAAAGCTTCTTTAGCAATAGGGTTTCGTTTAGAGAGTGAATGTAAATGTCAGTACATGTGAAGAGTCTTTCACAATGATGAACTGGGGAAATTATGTAGAAAAGCAGGTATCAATAGAGACATAACGAAATCAGGCAAAGTATAAATGAGTGATAGGATTAGACATTTTCAATAGGGTTGAGTTTGAATATATAATCATAGGAAAAAACAAATATGTTGTCACCAATGGGATTGACATTTGAGAGCATTAGGCAACCTGGACACGGATGTTATTACTTATCCATGTTCACTTTCCTTTTAGGCTTTGGTACAATCATAAGTGTGTCCTTTACATTTTTTTTTGTTCAGAATATTTCGGTGGTAAAATGTATATGTAGATCAGGTAACATGAGTATTTCTTTCACCATGTCTGGGAGCAATATTTTGAAGACATATACATTAGTATTAGGGGTACAAAGAGGTGTACCCTGTGTCTATGAATATAGAGATAATGCATGAATAGACGATAATATGAATAAATAATGTATCTGGTTCCACTTTAAATAATGGATTGAATTGAAATCTGAAAATATATAAGAAATCTTATATTGATATATAATCATTCATTTCAACCAGTTATATATCTAATGGTAATATTAGGATTATGGTTTATCATGAAGGGTGTTTGAGTTTTGCTTTATAAGTGATGATGTTAAACGAAAATAATGTGTTTGGAAAGAAGTCTCATGAAAAGACCAGTCAAGAAACATAGAAGAATCATGTGTTCTGAATCAGAAAGTGATTGATTGTGAAACAAATGCCTATAAATTTTCTAACTTTTGAATGAAATATATATCCTATGATGTGCATAAACTGAAGACATCGTAACGTATAAGCGTTGAATAAAAATGAAAATCAAAATACACATCATGTCCCCTAAGAATATACTTGCATTGATGTTAAACTAGCTCAGTAACTGTAGAAATATTAGGTTTTGTTTGCACCTTTCACTGAATTTAGTTTTCAGTACTAGAAAACAAATATGTATTTCAGGTGGATGATTATTTCTGAGAATAATCTTGTGGAAAGTTGATTATAAATACACATATATGAATATGAATGAATTTAGGGAGTGTATAATAAGACACATATACTTCATATTTTAAAAAATCTGGAGAGTGTATATATATATATATATACACTCTCATACATACACACTCACATGCACAGATATAAAAAAGTAGCAATACAGGAAATTCATCATGAAGGCAGGCATGGAAAAATCAAGTCTCTGACCTCTTCAGCTGCGCGGGCATCGGGAGTCGTAAACTGTCTAAATGCTGTTTGCTCAGAATCACTAGGCAATGTTGACCTAATGTGGATCTGGTGCGAACATTCTGGGCCCCTCAGAACACACACCGAGCCTGGATCGGCTGCATTCAACCTCCGGTTTGCCTGGTTCTCG